>NC_072732.1:15376806-15475470 GCF_026930045.1 Uloborus diversus
ACGGGAGTAATTTGCGTTTTTAACTCTAACTTTTTTAGGCTTAGCTGAAATTTAGGCACTACTTTTTTCATTAAATCTATCAATAAAAAGTGAAGGAATTGTCCCACAGTTTTCTTTTTGACACCATTGAAAAAAAGCGACATTTTTTACTCCAGAAATATCTCGACCTATGGTCGAAGAAATTAGCTTCTATCTTCAAAGGAAAAAAAGTTACAAGCGTTTTTAAATCAATTTCGAAATATGTCATTTTGATTCAGGTTGTCAACTATTTTATTTTCACGTTTCCACGGTTACGCTTTTTGAATCCATTGTTTATTTCAGGTTTTATTTCATGTTTCCATGGTTACGCTTTCAAAATCCATCTTTCGTATTTTAATTTCTTAAAAGTATTTTAACATCTGTCGTCAATGTTTGGAAGGGTAATTTTTCATGGTGTTTTTTTTTTCCTTTTATTTAAGCCTGATTGTTGAATATATGTCACTCGACACAATTTTTATTCTCAAGGTAGACCGAGCAAAGCCGGGAAACGCAGCTCTTAATATGTAAAGATGTGAAAGCTACTGTTAATGTGATCATATACCTTTATGTTTATTTGGCGAAACATTTATTATTGCCAAAGAAAAAACATCCGCTTCACTCGCAAAAGGACTGGCTTCCGGTAGCGTGGTCGCTTGGTGCGTTAGGCCCTGAGCAGTTCAATCTAGGGTTATTGTTTTAAGGCAACCGTTAATGAAATTCACTGTTTTGGCGATTTGTTTTGAAATAAAAGAAACTTTTGATTTGTTTATATCCGAGTGAAATGTACGACATTTTCTTTTTTCCTGACGATGATTTTTGAATGGTCCACGGCATGTTTTTTTTTTATTTTATTTTTTTTCGTTAGACGGATGGATTATGATAGCGTGGTTGCTGGGCAAGTTTGGCAATAAACAATAGAGTTATGGAATTATTTTTACATTGGAAAGATATTATTTGATGTCTTTTTTTTTGGTTATTTGGCGAAATATTTTATATTGCAGTAAAAAGTGCTTCACTCGCTAAATAGAGTTTTAAAGCAAATGTAAATCTAATTTAATCATTTGACGCAAAGTTTAAAATTCCACAGAAGCTTAATTTTATTTTATTTTATTTTATTTTTTTTTTTTGAAAAGGTGAGTATGCATTTTATACAAAGAACAATGATCATTTCACATCAGAGGGGGATGCGGCGTCAATTTTTTTTTAATTCAACGGACCTCCATTTAATTTTTAGCACGGGCATCGCTGTGCGGGTACTGCTAGTTAGGAAAAAAATAATACTACAATGAAAATGTTTGTGTGCATTTAGATAGGAATTTGGCTCCAGTCATCTTAAAAGACTATCAAATACATTTATGTAAAAAAAAAATGATTTCTTTGAAAATAAATGTCAATGCTGGTTAACTTTTGTGCATACTTGTTTATTGCGAGTTATGAAATTTTAAGTAAAATCGATATCGTTTCAATCAAGTGGATAAATAAATATTCATACATTTTATTTTTTTTCTGAATTAACATTAGTAATATCTCGTGCTATTGCTGATACCATTCTTGTACAGTATGGTATGCATCAATAAATAGTAGTTTAACGCTAAAATAAAGTAACAGATGAGACTAGAAAATAATTCTGTTATTTAAAAAAGTATAAGTAAAAGTAAAAGAAAAGTTTATAAAGAAAAACAAGTATGTTAGCCATGCATTACAAAAATTATTTTCCGATTGAAATTGATCATTAGATTTTCTCTTTTGCATTCCATATTTCTTAAACAGCAATTAGAAATACAATTTATACATGTCTTTCTGCTTACAATTTGTTAAAAATATTTTGGAAGCATTGGCAAAAAGTATAATACTGTGTGCGTTAAAAAGAAATGTTATTTTCTACTTAAAAGCACTTCTATTGAATAAAATACCCTGAAATACTAGTAAATTCAACATGGTTCAAAAAATTTGAATTTTGGATCCGAAAAAAAAAAAAAAAAGACATTAGGTAAACCAAAAAGCAGATTTTTCAACTGCTACTAGTATAACTTACATGCCATTGCTCATGGGTATGATTTCAGACAGTTAGTAGGTCAAAGTGATTTGTTTTTCTTTTTTTTTTTAAGCAATCACAAATGCTAATTGTTTTTACTTGACCGTACTTGATAATAACTTGATTTTCTTTTCCATACATATGATTAAGACTATTCTGGTCCGCCTCCCCCCACACCATCTAGCATCCAACCCACGACATCTAGCATCCAGCCCCTAGCAATCATTTGAGTTTCGACACCTTCAATTCAAATTACGTTTTTCGCACTTATAATTACAAAGAAAGCTAAATACTTCAACCCCAGAGAAATTAAAACCAAAATAATGTTACTTAAATTAAAACTTGAAAAAATGAATAATTGTTAATTAGCAGAAACGAAACTGGTGAACAAAAATACGATTTCAGTTCATACTCGAGAAATACGCGTTTTTATCTTTTTAATAGAGTCAATGAAATTAAAACTGATAAATATTGGAACCCTCAATAAAAACACGATATAAAGATAAAATTATAACAAAGGAACAGAAACAGAAAACTTCTCAAAACAAAATAAAGCCATATCACTCTCGTAAACTGATCAGAGAGCGATTTAAGATAAGTTCAGGTAGGTGTGAAGAAATTCTTTGAGCTTATCAAGAAAAATGAAATGAATAAAAATGAACTTTTTGACTTTTTTTTTTTTCAAATGAACGCAGTTTTCTGAATAGCTCAACATCAAAGGATCTCGACCCAAGTAGCGTGCTTCTTTTAGTTTCTCAAATTGAATTAAAATATTAGGGGAATGAGGGGCAAAGTGAAAGTGTTAAGATGACTGAGCTTTTCCAAAATGAACGAAATGGACATTTCTTTTGAAAATTGCAGTACATAAAGAAAGGACATTGTTTTTTATAATAAAACTTGCATTTAAAAATATTTTTTATTTTTGGTAGTAAAGTTGTTCCTTGAAAAAAAAGTGGAAAATTTTCACTTTTTCTTTTTGTGGGGCAAAGTGAAATATTTGCAAATGAAATATTTTCTACTCGATTATGAAACTACTTTTGAACAAATTAATGAGCAAATATGGGAAGATTGAATAAATCAAAAGATAATGAGGAGATAAACTAATTAATTAATTAATTAATTAATGCATGTGGGAAATTAAATAAGTGAAATGCAGGGTGTTTCAAAATGAATAGCGGGGGTTTTAACATGTTATAATATTTAGTACACCCCAACTTACAGCCACAAGTGATATACCAAATGACAAGAGAAACTCAAACAGTTTCACATAATAGCCTACAAGTGTTCAATGTGAGCACCATTTGTCATCGACACACGTCAAGACGATATGCGAGTTCTTCCAAAACTTTGAGTGAGTGTCTCATTAGTAATTGCTGCAACAGCTGTTTCAATCATGTTCCTTGATTCGGGAAGGTCGGTCGGCAGTGGAGGCACATACACAGGGTCCTTAATAAACCCCCCAAAGATAGAAATCACACGGCTTTAGGTCGGGTGACCGTGGAGGGCATTGGAAACAAGCCCTGTCATTAGGCCCCTTACGGCCAATCCAGCGGTCGGGTACAGTTAGGTTAAGCCAATCGCGTACCTCATTATGCCAGTGAAGCGGCGCACCATCTTGCTGAAAGATAAAGTTTTCTGTAAAACACAAAACGCTTTCTGTTCTTTAGTCGCCATATTTTGCTACAAGCACTTTCTAGCGGATTGCAGCAGAAACATTCCCACGCGCATGCGCACTGATGCCAACAAACAAAAAACTGTTTGAGTTTCTCTTTCATTTGATATATCACTTGTGGCTGTAAGTTTGGTGTAATAAATATTATAACATGTTAAAATCCCGCTATTCATTTTGAAGCACCCTGTATAATAGTGAATGAATAAGAAAATAAGTCAATGAGCGAAATAATAAGTGAATAGTTAAATGAAGGCATGTAAATAATTTAGCTAATAAATGAATACATATATGATGTGTAATAAATGATTGAATAAGTAAACGAAATAAACTATTTCACTTTGCCCCATCCACTTTGCTCCGCATGCACTAAACTGATTATGAAAAATATTAAAAATACAAATAAGCTATTAACTAAATAAATACTGCAGGCGTCTATTAGAAGATCCCAATTAACGTTTAAAATGTTAATAACAAGTACTTTATCTTTTGATATTATAATCAAAATAATTTTTTATTAACAACAAAACATCGCAATTTGAGCAGCAATTTTTGAAAATTGCTTGTATTATCCCATGCTTTGATTTTCAGAGGTAATTCTTTCTGAAGACTAGAATAGACTACATATGCACATAGTTAAAATATCATTAGGTAAGTGGCGCTAAAAGCGAAGTAAATATTTCCACATCTCACTTTGTCCCGCTATTTCACTTTGCCCCACGTTCCCCTACTATTCAGTAAAAGCTGTGGAGAAACTCGCGAGAGAATTAAGAAGAGAATTATACCCATTTTTAACTACTTTTATCCTAAAATTTAGGCATACCTTTAATTAAAAGCTGCTCCATTTGTTAAACGCAATTCAATGTTTAACAATACTTTTATCCCACGTCATAATGTGTTATTAAACTTCATTGGTTGATGTAACGCCATCATTAGGTTTTTATAGCATAGTAAGATACTTGAACTGTAAGTAACGTCGCTTACATTAGCACTAAATAAAAATACTGGTTGTAGAAAAACAAAGAGTTTTGGATTTTGGTAAATGTGATGACTATAGCTCAGTGTTAGGGACGATGCAATACAATGGTTGTTGTTGCACAGAAAATTTGACTGATTCGTAGACATATTTCTATCATAAATTAAATTTGTTAGCATCTGAAATAGGTTGCATTTGCTGAAAGGTACAGAGCTAATGCTGCTAAACCAATATGAATGGCATCAAAACGGCCGATAGGTTATCTAATTATTAAACCATCCTTACTTCTTCCAGTTTAAAAATGGTACTTTTTATATCTTTAAAAACATTGCGTTACTCTTTAAGATAATGAAAGGGGAGGAGCTTATTGTTCTATTTTTCGCATCTCTTTGAGAGCGCGACAGATTATAATATTTGATGGATAGATTAGACTCAACAACAAAGTGACGAAATCTCGTCTTTTATCTGTATCTGATGTGTGACAACGGTATCAGTTTAAACAACTCTGAATCAGGCCTATAGAATTCTGACACTTCTTTGAAAGAAAAAAGCGCGGTAGTTGATATAGAGAGAAATGTTCTGAAGAAATGCAAATCTTTGTGTTAGGCTTAAAGTGAGGAAGTTCTTTTGTCAGGTAATGTTCTTAATTGTCAATCGTATTTCTATCGCCTGGTGTTTTTCCCCTCTCTTACGCAGCATTTTAAGATATTGTTTACATAGTAGAATCGGTTTAAAAAGTTAAGTTGTTACTCCTAGTTGATATTTTGATTTCACTATCAAAATTTGATTTCTGCTAAAGCTTTTAGTTTAGTTTCGCGTGTACTTTTTATATTTTTTCGTTTGTAGTAGTACGTTTTGCTCTTAAAATACACATTTTTAAAGGTTGTTTCATTCGTTAAAAAAGGTTTTGACAGGATCCAAATATCTGTAAAGTGAAGATGTTTATCCGTCAGGTATTGTCCTTTGGTCCTACGTCTTATATTTCTTTGTCTTATACACCATAGAAGGAATAGTTTGTATAGTGGAATCGGTTTGAGGGGTTAAATTGTTACTTAGAGTTGAAATTTTTATTTTCATTATTAAAAATTTATTCCTTACTGGTTTTAAGTTTATCGGTCTCGTTAAAGCTGTATACATTTCATTTTTTTATGTTTAACGAGTAGAACTTTCTCTTAATATCAGCATTTTTTTAAATTATCATTTTACAAGTTTAAAAACGCATCGACAGATCCGAGAATATCCATGTAAGAATTTGAGTGAACCCATTCCTATTTTATGTATTGTCCAAAGTTGTCATTCGAATTTCTGCTTTTGATATGTCTTTTGCTTATGTAGCATTTTAAGCAATTTTCTTATTTGGTGGAGTTGGTTACAGGAGTCGAGCTGGTACTTCGAGATAATATTTTATTTTCGCCGTCAAAATTTGACTCTTACATCTATAATGATTAGGCTATCATGAAAGCTCATGTCTTTTGTTGTTATGAATAAATTTGTTTTCTTGGCGTAGGCCTTTTTAAAACTATTATTTTTTCAATGAAAAATGTTTTGACTTGATTCTAATCTCTGCATAAGGATTGAAGTAAAGATTCTCTTACGTCAGGTATTGTCCTAAGTTATCATTCGTATTTATGCTACTTCTAATAGGCCGTTTGTTTATGCAGCATTTTAAAATACGAGTATTTTTATTTTGTGAAATCCGTTTCAGAAGTTGAGGTTTTACTTCGAGATAAAGTTTTATTTTGGTTAAGTTTAATTTGTTCTAGTGAAAGGTGTATACATTTGATATTTCGCCATGAAATTGGCATTTCAAAAAATCACTTTCATAGTAGAGAGAGGAATGTTTTGCAAGAAACTAATCTTTTAACTAAGAACTATAATGAAGTTTTAATGTTAAATTTTATAACAACTTTATCATTGAAAACTATGATAAGCATTATCCCCCTTTGATAGTCTTTTGAAATCAGAGAGTTAATCGTTTAACAGATTTCTGTGACTATGATGTTGTTTTGACTCCGCCGACTTTAACAATGAGTTTGCTCTTTTGAGAATATTTGTTCGTCTAATATATAACTGCAATTAATTGCTTCAGCTCGTGTTTTGTTCATTGCTCGTTAGACAGTTTTATTATTTATTTATAGATTATATTGTTATTTAAAGTCAGCAAATTAACTGATAGAGCATCAGCCGAACCAAACACTGCGACCAGAGGTCTATTGTACTTATCTTCAGACAAAAATCTCTAAACAAGACCAGTAGCTGAAGAAAAATTTAGCAAGAATTGATGTAAATGTTACGAATCTCCCAAGGCTCGATTACATGCTGACAAAGGTGTTCAAATCTATAAGCAGACAAATTTTCACAATCACGTAAAATGTGTGTAAAAGTCTCCTCATTAAGGGATTACAGCACCTCAAAAATGATGAAACGATCAAAAAAATTTTTATTGCGTATTTCAAAACTAAGAACTATTCTGAATACAGGGAAAAAGTTTCATTGCTGTAGTTCAAATATTTAAAAAGTTATGAGTGGTTTTAGGCCATGCTCGCTATGTGTTCTTATGCAAAAGAAAATCTTTAAACTGCTTTTTCTCGATGATGGTAATTTTGTGTTTTCATGTCATTAGAATCCCTAAGGATTTTTTTCTATTGAAGATACAGCTTTAAAGTAATACTTTTTGCGATTGGGATAACATATTTGACAAAACTGTGCATTGGATAAGCATTTTATAAATTACTCAAATGTTTAGAGCATGTTAAACTTTTAAAAAACCAATTAAAAAAAAACATTTTTTACATAATTAATCATAGAACATTTTCTAATAAACTCATAAGCAAATGAATGCCCAGATGAATAAAATATGACAACGTATATAAAGTACAAATTGAGAATGAAAAAAGGTTAAAAAACCAGCAAACAGCTGTTTCGGCACTCTAAAATACAAGTGCCATCATCAGTGCAATTGAAAACGAAGACAGGTTCAACCCGACTAAAACACAGTCGAGGCGAACATTGGAATGAGAGACGAGTTGTAAAAGAACCTGTCTTCGTTTTCAATTGCACTGATGATGGCACTTGTATTTTAGAGTGCCGAAACAGCTGTTTGCTGGTTTGGTTTTTTAACCTTTTTTCGTTTTGAATTTGTACTTTATATACGTTGTCATATTTTATTCACTATGCAGTACAAAGTTTTCGACTACTTTTTATGAATGCCCAGATTTTTAGAGATGATTATAGTGATCGTTTAGCAAAAAAAAAAAAAAAAATTAGTTAAAAAATAAAAAAAAGTCTTAGGAATTTCAAAAAATTGAAATTTTCTTCAATTTTTTGAATTTTTTAAAAAAAAAAGGCAATATTTTTAAATTTTGAAAATAAATTATTGATTAAGAAATAAGTATGCATGTTATGGTTTCAAAGAAATATAAAATTTACTTAAATTGAAAAAAAAAGTGTTTGAATGGTACTGTGATCCCTTAACAAAGCAACCTGGTTAGGGGATTATAACGGTTAACTTAGAATTACTTATTTAATATCATTTCTATGCACTTTTACATTCTGAAAAGGATAAGTATTAATAACTAGCTGCGTGCCCGGCGTTGCACGGGGTACGTAAAAAACGAAAGAGATGTCCAATTGATGTTTTTGCATTACTCTGACATCAGTTTCTAAATCGTTAAGGAGTAAATAAATACGCGTAATGCAAGGTTTGCAAAACACCAGTAGAGCATATTTTTGGCAAAAATCTCTTTAACGTTAATCATAGTTATCAATGATACAAGTTATGAGTATTTTCAATTAGCACAAAAGATGAAAATATATGCATTATCAACTATAATATGTGCTCACGTTAAAATGAATTACATCTGATAGACTATATCTGAAATATTTATGTACAGTTACGATCATCTTTTTACATAAAATGACATACACATTTTGATTATGTGAAACTAAAGCACCAAGACTAAATAAATACCAATTAGCTTCTAATTTAATACCAAGTCATCAGATTCGAATTAAGCTTTAGTTAAAATCCTTAAAAACAATATTTTTGCTCAGCTCTGTTTTACTTAAAAAAAATTCAAACAATCTTAATTTAACATGTTCTTTTAACGATACAAACTGTGTTTCAAAAATAGAAACGGGAAGGAAAAAGAGAGTTATTACAATTCGAAAACTCACCCATGTGACGGGAAAAAGTCCAACAAAATAAACATAATTAGTCGCACATCCTAAGTGTACCAAAATATGAGGCCGGTGAATGATAAACTTACACTTCAATCAATAAACATAGCTAAAGAAACAACTTTCATATGCTGAAAAGAGTTAAGAACGTTGAATGTAAAAAATAAAAAAAGGGCAGACGATAAAATAAAGGCTATGTCCGAATAGGGCAACCAATTTTAAACTAATTTAAAATGAAATTCTAGATGGAAACTTTGTTTTAAGATTTGGACAGCAGCCAAAAAATCTCTTTTAAAACAATTATTAGAATTTTACTTGCTCACGCATATGCAAAATGGCAACAGGAAAGAAATAAAAATTCCTGAATAACGTTATGTTAATTAACGTTTTAATTAATATCTCTGATAATTAAAGTCGCACAATTACGAGATTGGTCCTATTGTTTTCTTTGGAAAATTTCGAATTGATCGGTATCTCGTTTGACTTCCGATTCGCAGTGGTTCTAGAGAAGATAGATCTTCAGACAGACAGACAGACAGACGCGAACAGATTTTAATATTATAGTGGATGGATGTTAACAGCCTAATTTGAATGAGGAATTATAAGCTTCTTAAGAATTTTAGCTTAGTTGGGAGATCTTTTCTCTTTCTAAAAAGTGCTCGGGCCATTTTTGCCTTTCATTTCTGGCAAGTTTTTTTGTAGTTTTTACGTGCTTTTCATTTTCGGGTCTCTTGCATACAAGCGTTTGTTTTCTCGTTACTTTAGAATGCTGAAGCTCTCACCAAGAACTTCCAATGACCTTTGAATCTGTGATTCGTTGTTCTTATAGAAAAATAAGGAAAGTCCTGAACAGAAGACTCGTTCGAAGAGACCACTGCTTTTTGCTTTTCATCCTCCTGTCATGGATCGGTCTCGTCTCGCTGATCATCATTCTCATGCCATCGAAACCCTTAAAGTATGATATCCGATATCAGACGTTGCTCCCTAATGATCCAACACAAATACGCAAAATTCAATCTGAATTCAATGGCGATATCGAGGCGTTGAGGAACAAAGCAAAATTCAATAAAATTCTGGATCTGTTTGTGGTTTCTCCAGAAAAAGAGTTGGACAGAGTGGCCCATTGCAAGAACTTTACCTACTTGTCAGAATTACAGTGCGACGACGACAGGATTAGAAAATTTTGTCGTAGGAAACCATGTGGGGACCCGGAATTCAGTGAGTACATTTCCTTTGTAATTTCTTAAACCCCTTCAGACCTGGTGTCCGGTATACCGGACATACACTTTAAACAACTGCTAATCATTTAATAATTGATTTAATTAGTTGATTTTTTTTGTAGTTTACTCTTTACATATAAATACTTACATACTTATTATAATCTGTGAAATAATTTTTCGTTTTGGGATTGACAACACTGACATATAAGGATTGAGAGGTAGAGAGTGGCTCATTTTTCCAACCATGGATTTTCATCTGAAAAGCGAGGTTTTTTATTGATTTATTTAAAAATGTATAATCTTTAATTAATCGTTTCAAACGCTTATATTATGTTTTACTAGCAAAAATACCCGGCGTTGCCTGGGTCAGTAATAATTATTCGAAAAAATCGTTACTTCCTTTTGTTTTCTGCTTTAAGTGAAAGAATTTAAAACACATCTTTTTGACGTGATTAAAAATCGAGTTTCTTCCTTACCCATAAAACTAAAATAGCAATAAGTATAAAGAACAAAGTAGTATTGATTTAGAAACGAAAGCACTATATTTAAGCATATACAAATTTAAAAAACATGAAATTAATCTTCTCATGTTTAAAAAGATTAAACTGTTGATACTTTTTTTTAACATGGAGTCTAAAACCTTCTCTGTATGGCTAATGAAGTACGAAGTGATTAAAAAAAGTAGCTGCGCTCGTAATCCCCTTATACTTGCTTTAGTTATTTCGGGAAATTTCAATCATTGTGGCTCTTGGTGCGATTTTACCGAATTTGCGAAAGTCGTTTCGGGGTACCTTCGATGATGCTCCCCCATTCTTTCCTTACTTTGTAAAACGATATGATATTAATTTTCGTTACAGAGATATCGTCGCCAGATGCTGAGATATTTTTGGTCACCATAAAATGGCGCTAAACAGTTTCATCCGAAATGTTACCAAAATAAGTAATAAAATTTGGTGATTGTTTGAAATTGTGCAAAAAGGAAAATTAATGGAAGTTTTTGTGCTGTTTATGGATTTGCCTATTTTAATTGCTGGATTATTTAACACAGTAAAAAAAGTCTTTTGAAAATTCTTTGATTGGCGATATTTTGTTTACATGGTGAAAGCTGAGAAACATTATGACGTAGTCTTCGGCTTCAAAAACAGCAACGTTGGAAAAAACTGCCAAATGCATCAGCTACGGAAATCTTTCTGCAAAAATTTTGGCGATCTGCTGGTTGTTTGGATAATGAGTAAGTGTTCAATCAGCATAAATAATAATAAAAACCATTAATTACATTAAAGTTCCGTTTAAATGTAAAATCATCAGCCAAATCATGTATTATTTGCCAATTTTGTGCAAAAATCTTACTTCAAGATTTGACTTGAGAAAAGCCTTGAACAATCACGAAAAGCAAAGAAAGTCAACAATACAACAATTGTCGCTATCGACAGGGAGTTGAGATGATACACTAAATACTGTATTGAGTTGAGGAAAGCCTTCGAACATGGATCTAAAAAGCTCATAACTCGTTTTTTATTCTACTTAGAAATTTCGAACAGGTGCCATCTTCAGCAGAAAAATCAGAGCTTTCGATGGACATATAATGTAGATATGTGCAAGTATTTTTTCATCCCAATATTAGAGAATTTATACAAAAATTGTGTTTTATTGCACCCCTAAGGGGGTTTTGCCCCCCATAACGGGACGAAAACTACCCTATGTGTTATTCTGATGCATAAGCTATATTATTGTAAAGTTTCATCAAAATCCGTTCAGTAGTTTTTGCGTGAAAGAGTAACAAACATCCATCCATACATCCATACATCCATACATCCATACAGACAAACTTTCGCATATATAATATTAGTAAGATAATTGTTTGTAGAACATTTTATAATGAAGTTTGTTCGGTATTTTATCGTTTTTGTATATGAAATATTGATTTCAAAAATATAAGTCCGGAATATTGGACGTGCCATAACTCTTTAAATTTTTCTCCTACAAACTCAAAATTTTGTCTATAATATGCCCTTTACCATAGTACACTGTGTACCAAGTATCAACATTTTTGGTCTAATATTTCATAATTCCGACTGAAGGGGTTAAAAAAATAAATAAATGGGGTCAGTTGGGAGTAAAATGAAACATGGAGTGAATGGAAATAGAAAATCTATTGCCACACTTGTGTTAGTTTTTGAAATTAAACTGTTGGTGAGTGAAATACTTGTCGTGTGAAAGAGAACTAAAATCATTTATTTATGAATTTCACCTTCCGAGGTAATTTTGAGGTGCAATATAGGTATTTCCGCTTATCTCACGCATACAGTACCCTGAGAATAATGAAAACAATGAAAACAACTGAGTTTTTAATTTTTTATATTTTTCGGAATGTAATCTTTATGCGAATGACTTTTGTGTGTATTTAACATTAATTCAGTGCAAAAAATTTATCTTTTGTATGATTTTTATTTCTTAAACGACGTCAAATTACATTTGGAGGATTCAGCGGGTTGCATGTGATCTTCGAGCAATGAATTATTGTTAGTTTCTTCTTAAGCATCTCAACTACTTAATTGCGTATGGTTCCGATTATCTACTTACCAACATCAATCTAATAGGGAAATGAATGAGGTGTTTCCTTTTACCTTCCAGTCTCTGTGGGTAAATGTAAACATGATTTCCTTCGCTAACAAACAGTTATAAATGAAATACACCGCCAGCTCAGTCAATTCCAGCCGAGGACAGAGTTTCGTGCTTATTAGCACTCATCAGCCTGGCACAGGAGGGACTGAGCTTTAGGTGGAAAACCTCTTAAGGAAGCCAAGAGTGCCAAACAAATTGATAGCAAATACAGAATATACTTGGCTACAATATTTGAGTTGAACCGAACCATTGCTTCGCTCACTCGTCTGGTCTGTGCTAATTCTGTATTAGCTACCAGTTTGTTTGGCACTCTTGGCTTCCTTAAGGGGTTTTCCACCTCCAGCTCAGTCACTCCTATGCAGGGCTGATGAGTGCTAATAAGCACAAAACTGCAGTCCTCGGCTGGATTGACTGAGCTGGCGGTGTATTTTAACCTTAGCCCTGGCTATAGGGCGGTAACTTACTGAATAATACAGTTATAAAGTCAAGTTTTTGACACCCAGTTACTGACTGGGATACTACTGATCTGGTCTGACTACTACACCCAGAGAGGACCAAAAAAAAAAAAAAAAAAAAAGCACATTTTTATGCCTCAATTTTTCCGAAAGGTAGGGAAGAATCTAAGGTTTAAACAGTGAAATTATGTTTCCCTTTACCCCCACTGACACCACAAAGTGCAAAAATTCTCATGATTACTTTGATGGCTTGATACATAAGCAACTCCGGTATCTACCAATTTAATTGGTTCATCGGTTTCAAATGTCATATCAAGACACGGCAAATGGGTCATTCAGACCTCCACTACTTTGACATGATATCGAAGGCAAGGGGGTCTCGTACCCAAGCTAACAGCCAATATCTGACTCATGGATTTTACGAGCCAATATTTCGCATGTGCTTGGTGAATAATTGGCTGCTTCTGGCCGCAAATTTTGATAGCCGGCTGTTGTGTATGATTAGCAATATGCTGGACCTCTAGCTATTGGAAAAATCTAGTTATCGACATCCTACAACTGCATGGTAACCCTACTATTAACCACCATGTTGGATCAAAGTTACATGGAAACTATAGTGTACCTCTATTAAAGTTAGCTCCCCGATAACAAACAGCGCGACGCTGCGACTACCGTCGCAGATTATTAAGGAGGTCTGTGGACTATTTCTGGATTGATTTTTTTCCTCCAACTTTCTGCACGAATTTCTCACATTTGAAGCATAGAAATACAGTTCAGAGTGAAATAGAAAAAAGTAAAAAGAAAGAAAGACTCCTAAATCTACGCTAGATCCCTCAATGGTTAAAAGGTCAAAAGCACTTGCCCCTGTAGCTACCCGTGCCCCACTTTTATGTTTTATTTTTAACCTTTTTAGCCTTCGTAACTTCTAATTTTTCAGTACAGTGTTTTATTTTCAAGCATTCCTTTTTGATGATTCATAGAAAAGGGTTGCGACTATTCTAATGCTGCTTACTATTCTAATGCTTGCAGACTAATTTTGGGTTTTTTAGTCTCGGTCGCACTCTATTGGGAACAATTCTGCTACCGAAGTTTACTATGACTAAGACAATGATTTTCTCTTTTGGGGTTAATATGAAAGGATAATGAGTTCAGCTGCTTTCGTAATAATTTTGTAAAAGGATTCCAACTCAAATCCGCTCAAATAACACGACCTGCTTCAATTGAACTCCACAGAAAGAGGTAAACATTGTCAAGATAATAGCACAACTTATCAGAACCACGTTATCTTTTTGGTAATCTTATTCCTTATTTTGTCATTTTAATAGACTTGTAAATAAATCAACTGCGTGTCTCACTTTAGTATTTCAAAAAAAAAAAAAAAACATCGACGGTTTAAATTTGTGTATTTATCTATTTTTTTCTGAAACATAAACTATAGAAACATATGATTCACTAATATATATATATATATATATATATATATATATATATATATATTTTTTTTTTTGAAATATCTAGTTAAAAAATTATATAGTAAACTATACTGTAGCATTGAATGGATTTGTTACAAAATTATTAATGCGCCGAATCAACTGCCAAACAGAATTATAACTCACTTTATGAGATTTAAAATTTTATTGTCGTGTTTTCTATCTCGTCCAGTTTAATAACGTTGGTTTGTTAGAACCCAAATCAATTTAATATTGCTCAACTCTTTATGCACTAAGCTCGGTAGCAGCTATTTGTATGCAATCAATTAATGCTAATTTGGCATTACACAGCAAGTCTTCCTACTTTAATTTAAAAACTCTACTACTAAATGAACAAAGCAATGTGTTTGATGTGTACGGTTTACACAAATACTGTCTTACACAAATCAGAAAGGGTTGCAGAAACTTCTACTTCGTTTTCTCCTTACTAATAATTTATGTCTGAATCAGATTAGATCCCTGGTTTCATTCGGCTTCATGCCCTCTAATTCATAGTTAGGTTTTTTCAGGCAAGCTTGTTAGTTTAAAATAACACAACTGAGAAGTTTTCAAAAACTAACTCATAGAAAATTACTCAAAACAAAAATCAAAGTAAAATCTATGCAATCCATTTAAATATAAATCCAAAATACTTTTTCTTTTTCAACGCGTGAAGTTTTGAAGTCATTTCATTGTCTACATTTGTTTACATCAAGTTAATGGGTTATGAATGCTCAGATTTATAAAAAATATATATATATTCTCTTCTCTGCCTCAGCTTTCTGAGAAAATTGCGACGGACATTACCCATCAAACTTGGGGACAGAATTCACGGAGGAGGCATGCCACTCACCATCTCACGAGCTTTTGGGAGACTTGTCATAAAAATAAATCTGCCTACCCCCCCCCCCCCCGTTACACCCCCATTACGTTGGAGAAGTGACAAAAGCGCCTAAAAGAGGGGCGCGAACGACACTTTATTAATTGCCTCCTCGCCAGCTGACGGTGAGGAAAAGACCTCTTTTATGGGTGGCGACTCTTCAGAGGGAAGCTGGAAGAAGTCAGCCCAATCATTTACTTTTTTGTCGTTGGGAATTTTATTACCTGAAGACACGCGCCTCTGGTGTCCCTTGCGGATGAACAACTTTGCTAAGAAATGGGACTTAGGATTCATCTGGGAGAGTGCGTGTGAGTAGGACATTCTCAGTAAATGCATGAATTAACTACTTCAATCAAAACTGACTAGAACTTTACGATTTTTCTGTAAACTGAGTGTTTTATGAACTTAGGATAAAATGAAGTATCTGACTACTGCTATTTTTGAATAGTTATAGCTTGAATTGGTAACCACATTTATAGGTAAAAAACTTCTCTACTTACAATTTCCTCCAAGGTAGGAGAGAGAACCGCGGGGGACAGAGCCCCCTAGTGTGCACCTGCACATGTAGAGAGACCAAACGCATAGAGAGACCGAAAAAAAAACTTCAATCTTACGGCCTGTAAAAGTTTTAGGCACCAGATAAATTAGGTCATAGAGTTTATACTAAAACTCAGCATTAAATATCTTATGAAAGCTTCTTGAGCGAAACCGTGAGAGATCTAAAGGTGAAGCAAGTTCAATGTTGGACAGATACGTCTACAACGTTTTATACACCGGTTTTCAAAAGTAGTTAAAAATTACAGAACGCTGTCGTGGAGTGTCTTTTAATTGGTGTTTGTATGTATGATTATTGAACAGAGAGGTCAGATCTCAATGCAATGGCTTCGATGTGGTTACTTTCACAGTTGCTATTTTATGCAATCGAAAGGTCATATTACTGCTGTACTACTAGGTAGCAGTATCGAACCCATTGCATGGATATTTGACCTGTGCTCAATAAGCAATTTCATACACCAATTAAAAAAGATTTGTCTACAGCGCTCTCTGACGGAAACTATTTTCGAAAACTGGTGTACAAAAAAGTCCAGACCTGCTTGTGAAACATAGTACTTGTTTCACCTTCATATCTCACTCGGTTTTGCTGTTACGTCATTTGAAAGTACAGAAGTTCTTTCTCAAACACCCTGCGCGCACACACACACACACACACACATATATATATATATATATATTATATACATATATATGTGCGCGCAGAACGAGAGAGTACAGAGAAAGAATTTCCATACTTTCAAACGAAATAACAGCAAAACAGAGTGAGACATGAAGGTGAAACAAGTACTATGTTTCACAAGCAAGTCTGGACATTTTTGTACACCAGTTTTCGTAAATAGTTTCATCAGAGAGCGCAGTAGACAAATCTTTTTGATGGTAAACATATTGGTGTAACTCCATTTATTTCTAAAAGTACAGGGTTGTTTTTACTGAAGTTTCCTTGTTTATGCCTGCGTAAAGCTCGTTCGAACAGACGACTGTGATTGAAACATAACATTTAAGTTATATGAATTACGGGGAGAGAAAATCTGCAATGAATAATAACATTTCAAATTTTACCGCCAGGGGAGCAAAGGGCATAGGAAGAAAAAGGAAAACAAAACCACAAATTGGGAACGATACACTGTATTTAATCAAATCATTTGCTCTATGCGCATTCAACTGATAAGAAGCACTTATCATGCAAATAAGAGTGTGTAAAAAAAGAAAGCTGCAAATTCAGAGCGCTGTAAACATCCAATAGAATCGCTTGCTGCCCTGCCTTTCGATAACAAACATTCAGATTTACTGATAAAATTATTTAATCGAAACTGGCAGTAATTTATCAATTTAACTACGTGAAGGTTGAACTACTTGAAAGGCTTATGAAAAGATCATGTTTCACTTCAATCTTTGAAAAGAATGATTTGTAAAATAATTCTGCTGGTTCTAAACTCGCTTGAACATGGGATTGACGCAGATGGAATGCATATCGAACGAATTCTGTGATTATAGGAATAGGTATATTAGGATGTATCGAAAAAAAAACTTTTTTCCGAAATCCAATTTGTCAAGTTGATAAACATTGCCCCTAACGACTCACATCTTACATAAAAAAAATTATCTTAATCAAAAAATATTTAGGTGTCCCGCACGAGGCCTAAAAATTTGCAATTTTCTTCAAAAAATCAATTTTTTTCTAAAAAAAATTTTGAATAACAGAAAAAATGTTAAAATATTTTCATGGTGAAAATTGTAAGTAAAATAGCCGGGAACTATCGTCAAAAAAAAAAAGTTTTTGTTCTCATGCGGCATTTACGTTCCAGCATAGTGCACAAGAATAGGGATTTTTTAAAAGTTCAGGTTAAAATTTTCAATATAGAAGCTTTTATTTATTTATTATTATTATTAATTTTTTTTTGCAAATGTTGGTTAAAAAATACCTTTGCTAATAAAGAATTTTTGATACATATATTTCTGTTTATAGATAAAAATTATTTGAATTTATTTTCTGATTATATTGTAATATTAGTTTTGTGAAGTTTTTAAAAAAAGTTAATGGTTATAAAACAATCTTGCAATAATCGTTTTCATTTTATTACATAGAAGTATGTTATTACAAGAAATAATCATAAAAACCTAAACACCAAAACATATGTAGAATAATATTTGTATTATCATATAATATCAAGCTTTTTCCATATTACTGTTTTTTACAGTTTTAAAAGGATGCGTGAGTTTTGCTGGAGGATTTTTCAATACCCCATATGTAGAGCACTACAAAGTCACATAATAATAAGCAACTATCTTTTGGCACACAAAAGAGTGTGCCCTATTCTTCGTATGGGATAGTAAGGGATTTTTGCCCCAAAAATAATGCGATTGATGAAAACGTGGGCTATGGCTACACCATATGTAGAGCACTACAAAGTCACATAATAATAAGCAACTATCTTTTGGCACACAAAAGAGTGTGCCCTTCTCTTTGTATGGGATAGTAAGGGATTTTTGCCCCAAAAATAATGCGATTGATGAAAACGTGGGCTATGGCTACACCATATGTAGAGCACTACAAAGTCACATAATAATAAGCAACTATCTTTTGGCACACAAAAGAGTGTGCCCTTCTCTTCGTATGGGATAGTAAGGGATTTTTGCCCCAAAAATAATGCGATTGATGAAAACGTGGGCTATGGCTCCGCAGCAGTTAGTTTTACAGAGTTTAAACAACTGTAGACATTTAGCAAATGATCTCCACAAAGCTCATGACCTTCTAATTATTTTCCTAATGTTTTTCTTTTCTTATGGGAGTCATGCTTGGATTTTACTCCGGAACTGCAAATTTTGGACAAATACGATGTTTTGATTTGTGTCCTGCTGTACCAAATTTAACTGCATTAACGTTGGTCATTGTATCAGTGTATTTGATTCATTACAGCAGGGAGTGAACGGTAATTGGTTTCACCAAATCACAGTCTCAGTAGAAATTTTTATATAATTTTGCTGATTTCACCTCTCACTTAAAAGAGACATTCAAAAACTTGAGCCGCTTAACGTGTTGCGAATCATCCTGTGTTTCATCCAAGTTTCTGTCGCCTCTTTGCCGAATATTGCAGATAAGTCAGCTAATTCATCCAACATACTTTTCCAGGTACCACCCACATTTGAGGACTACTTTATCAAAAGGGAACATATCCATTTGCCAAAAATGTTCAGGAAGTGAGAAAAACGAATTAGGGTAAGAGCAAAATAGTTTTATCAACTTCTCTGGGTACAGAGTTGAGCACGAAATCACAGCAAATCGCGGCCCAGAGTCAGAAATGTTTGTGTAAAAAAAAAACAATTACATATTGCCATCTTAATTTTGGATATGTGCCATTTTGAACGAAAACCTGGATGTTGAAAATTCCAATTTTACTAAATATCTAATATTTCACCTTCTCATATTATCTTATCGAAGTACATGAACCTAAAAGTAGATTAAAAGTTGAGGATTTTCGACATGTGTTCCTTAGGATCTAAAAGTTAGGATCTAAAACCATTTAGGTCTGGATGAACCCTCAATTCCAGTAGATAGCGTTCTATCATTGACCACTTTTTTGTTTATTGATTCCCCTGAAATGACAGTCTTACTAGTAAGTTACCTCAGTACAGTTAAGTTACCGGATCCAGTTCCACCTTGTCACAATAAAGCCTTTCCCTACATGTGAAACACTACCAAAACATATTATCAAACTATCATGTCGTCGAGCGAGTTTCATTGTTGATGACAACAGGAGCGTTACTCAATCACTGGCTAATATATGAGGATAGGTGCGTAATAGTAATTCAATTATTTTTATGAATATAGACGCTTATTTTGTACATATGACGCAGAACGTGAACAAAATTACTAAGATAAGCATTGATAGTTAGCGGGATAAAAAGGCAAAATTAGTTGGTTGTGCAAAAGTAATCATCTTTTAATCACGTTTTTTAAAATGCTCAATGATTATGTCCAACTGACAAATCGGATCCTGATTATTAACAATATGTACAGGAATCATTACCTGTAAAACAACATGTATAATCATGGGTAATCAGTGTACTACAATCTCACGTATAATCATGTCTCTGATCCAACTCATCATGTGAACAAGAAGTTCCATCCATATCTAAACGAGCCTACTTTCCCGTATACCCATATTTACTTCCTAGTACCTGATCAATGTTCTCAAAAATAGCTAAAATCGCAAATTGTTTCAAACATATTTTTTTAATATCTTAAACAGATTTCTAGGAATAAAATATTCCTCACTCATCTAAAAAAAAAAAAAAAACCGAACAAATAAAATAGCAGCAGCGTTTTAAACAAAGCGACTAATACATTTTTTTCCATTAAAAAAATTCTTTAACAGCTTTCAAAACGAAAAAGTAATAATTAAAACTGATAAGCTCATTAAAATAAATGCATCATATCAAAAAAAAAAAAAAAAAGTTTCTTTTTCCCCTGTTGCAAAAAACAATTTTTAAATGAATTTATGCACTTACCAAAATAAATAAAAACAATAAAATGCCAACTTAAAAAAATAATTTTCACCGTCAAAAAAAAAAAAAAAAAATCGTCTGCGCATATCTTTACGTAGAACCATAAATGACTTCGAGTTTATTCGCTGAAAACTGAATACCTAAATTAAAACTTTAGCGTGAAAAACTTTAGCGTGAAAATAAAAACTAGTCATATCAACAATAAGTATTTCACGGTTAAAACCATAGCTGTGGAGTCGGAGACAATCTCATTTTGAGATAAAGAAGTCGGAGTCGAATATCCAAGAATCGGAGTCAGTCATTTGTCCTCCGTGTATAAATTTTTGCCAACGCTGCGAAGTCAGAGTCGAAGTCGGGGAGTCGGAGTCCGATTAATTGTCTGGCACAGGAGTCAGAGTCGGAATCAGGTGCCCCTAAATTGTCGGAATCTGGAGTTTGGCGTCAAGAGCTATTTCCAACAAAATTTGTTTGAAGTAAATCCGCCTTCAAGTACGGAATCTTCATTGACTTTCAGTTACCCAGTAGGCGCTAATGTAAAGGGATTTGAACTGTTCAAGATTGAACAAAACATAGTTCAAATCAAAAAGTGAAATATGGCAATGAGGTGTCCTCGCCGAGATCTTCGAACAAAAAAAAAGTTTGTTCGAATCGGAATATCCATTCAAAAGTTATTAGGGGGGGGGGCAGACCGACAGACAGACCAACAGACATTTTCCCCCATCTCAATACCCTACTTTCCAATTTTTAATTTTTCGATATTTATTTAATTATTTTATTTATTTTTGACTTTTTTTTTTTTTTTTCCGCGATATTTTAAAGATGCATTAAGCCTTCTTTCATGCTTTTTTCTTCTTTTTCTGACTTTTACTGGGAAAGTAGGCTAAAAACGGATTTTATGTTAAGTCACACAATAAATGTTCCTCCGTTTGCCAAAAACCTTGACCTTGTACGATTGACCCAGTTTAAGCGAAACACATTTTTGGCTTCGAGATTGGCACGGTGCCGTTCTCTTTTCAAAAATCTTGACGATCTTACATAGAAAGATAAATTTCTTTCACATTTGTCTGCGAAAGCGTAGTTAAGAGGGAAGTTGACGGCACGCGAAGCCGAATACATTTGAAACGAATTGCGTGTGGCGCTTGTCACTCACTCCGTACTTTTAGACTTCCGTTTTGTTTTGTGAAGAATAACAGTTGGAAGGACAGAGATTTTGAAGAGTAACCGCGAGGAAGAAATGGACATAAACTGGTAAAACTCTGAGTTGCTTACGCAAAACTGCTTGCCATGTCTTATTTTAAAAAAGTCCAGAAATTATGCAGTTGAGGCTTTTTTTATTTCAATATACTTATTCATTTGAGGCAGTAAGAAGCAAAGGGATGCAAGTGGCAACCTTAAAAATTTGGAGATAACCAGTATAAATAGTAGGAAAACCTGTCCTCTGTCTTGGGGAAAGAGATAGGACAAGTAGCCCTGGTAGGTGATGCTGTATAGCATGATTTAGAAACAAAATTCAGTGAAAGCCTACCTAGGCTTAACACGCTTAAACTTAAAACGCGTTTTACCCAAAACTTAAAAATGTCCACTTACATCCCTTTGCTTCTCACTGCCTCATGTAGTAATAAGTAAAAAAAAAACAGAAAATATTTTATTACAAATAAAAAATAATTTTAACACAAGTTCATTTTTAAAATACAGTGTTGTCTCTTAATGAACTGTACGAACGAATTTCTGATTTAATTATTTTGAAAAATGCAAGGTAGCTTAAAAACTGTTTCAATTTGTCCCATATAAACTTCATACACTGTAAGAATTGGAGAATTATGAGCTTTGAGAGAGGTTTCTGTAAGTCCCCACTCCCAGTCCTAACAAAAAAACTTCAGGCCCTGTGGGTGAGGGAATGATGACACGTCTTGAGGAGAGTCATACTTCTTAAGAAAAATGTTATGTAAGATAGAAAAAGACTTAGAACAATTACAGGAACTTGTATACAAAATTGGGTTACTTTTTTTATTCAATCATTGATAGCTATAGTCTCCCTAGTGTTTTTAAATACATACATTTAAAGTCTGCAAAATCTTTTGCGATTAGTTTGAGCATTCGGTTGCAAGAATATTTAACAAAGAGGACAGGTAAGCGGCACAATATGTGCTTAAAAAATTTGTTCTGATCTTACGTCAGTTATGTGCAAAAAAAGAACGTGTGGAGCATTAAAAAGCTTTAGTGTTAAATCTTTCGTTTTAACGAATCAGGTGTTATTTTTATTGTTTTTCTGTTTCTAAATACTCTGCAGAAACAAGAAAAATGGAAGCAAAAATCAATCAGAATTAGCGAGGAAATCTCTTTATTTAAATGATTTGTTTCAATCCATGGAAACATTGAATAACTATTAACTATACAAAACCATTGAATTCCATTAAAAACTATGTTTTACTGAGTATCATCACAAATTGATAAAATTCATGAAGAAAATTTCAAAACATGATTAAACCTGGGAAAATGATCATTATAACTTCATCAAAAGGTCGACGACGTAATTAACTACTTTCAGGGAAAAGTTTTTTTTTCTTTTGAAAACACCTCCAATAATTGTTAACCATCCGTTGATCCCATAAATGTGTTATGGGTTGACTTTGTAATGAGAAAAAGACAAGAGAAAACCCGGCGGAGGAAAAATTTAATTACTTAAAGCACTCCACCCAAAAACAGAGAATGGCTCTTAATGAACTACGGGCTCTCCGGAAATGGGGGGATGTTTTTAATTTCACGGCATGTTCATTCATTAACGATGATATTAATGATTTCCAGCCAATACTCTCGAGTTGTTATAATGAAACTCCTGCACCCTTTTCTTACGCTGTTGTTACTTGAACGTGTGAAGGTTTTGGTGTAGAATCGTTCGATCTGGTAATATTTTGGGAGGAATGGTCTTCTATGAATGAGGATTTTAATTAAGAATCGTTTGGCATGTACCTATTTTTAAGGCAAACAAAAAAAATGAAAATAATCAAGGAAACTTATCTCTACAAAGTATAAAATGAAGTCTCCAAAAAGCGTCTGTGTGTTTGAACCCTCAAAACTCGAGAACTACCCGGTCGATTTCGCTGAAATTTTCACAAATTGTTTCTTTCAGTCCTGAAAAGGTTTGCAGACCGGTTCGAAAAACAATCGATGCATAGTTCTTTTTTTATTCCAATTTAAGCCTAATTTTCACATAAATTCTCAAATATGTAGGTGAAAAATTACTTGCACATTGTAACATTACATATCGTTGGAAAGGGTGGAATTTTCCGTGTTCTACGTAATTTGTTTCAACGCTCTAACTTAATTACGGCGGGAGTTATTAGCGTTTTTACTTCGAATTATTTTAGGCTTAGCTGTAATTTAGGCACTACTTTCTTCATTAAATAAATCAATAAAAAGTGAAGGAATTGTCCCACAGCTTTTTTCTTGACGCCATTGGAAAAAGCGACCTTTTTTACTTCAGATCTAACTCGACCTATGGTCGAAAAAATAAGCTTTTATCTCGAAAGGAAAAAAAAATAACAAGCCCTTTTTAGTCAAGTTTAAGAAATCCCGATTCCATTCAAATTGTGAACCATTTTCTTTCGCATTTGAATTCCTTAAACTTATTTTATTTTGTGTTTCCATGGTTACGCTTTTCAAATCCATCTTTCTGATTTAATTTCTTAAAAGTATTTTAATATCTGTCGTCGTTGTTTGGAAGGGAAATCATGATATATTTATTTATTTATTACGCCAGATTGTTGAATATACGTCACTTGACACAATTGTTATTTTCAAGGTGGACCGGGCGAAGACGGGCAATGCAGCTAGTTTATTTTAAGAAACTAATTTTATTTAAAAAAAAAACTAATTTGAATTTTGACATCTTGAATTCAAATTATGTTTTTCGCAATCACGAGTGTGTGTATGTACTGTTTGACTACAGATTGTATGGAATTGGCAAACATCCAATTAAGGCGACTCCATCTGAATGAGGGGAAAAATAAAAATTTTATGCGCGTGTTCCTCTCATTTGAATGAGACTCTGCTTAATTTAGAGGCTAACATACATCTGCAAAATCTGACATCCCTGAAAACTAATAGATGCTTCCATTTCCCCGTGTAAACCGGATGTTTGCCTTTCCATACAATCCGTGGTTAGACAGTAGGCGTGTGTGTTTGTGTGTGGGGGTATGTGTGTTTGTGTCTGTGTGCTGGCATAAGTGTGTGGGTAGTTGTGTGTATGAATGTGTGTGTGGGGGAGGGAGTATGTGTATGTGTGTAGGCATATGTGTTTGTGTCCGTGTGCAGGCACGAATGTGTGAATAGTTGTGTGTAAGTGTAGCTGTCTGTATGTATGCGTGTGTGTATGTGTTTGTGTATGTGTGTGTATGTGTTTGTGTGTGTATATGTGTGCGTGTGTGTGTGTGTAGTTGTGTATGTTTGCGCGTGTGTGTAGGACATGGATGCAACCTGGAGACGGCTTTCGCTAGAGGAGCAGCATCGTGAGGAGCCGGTCGACGGTGATGGTGCGGAGGGTGGCGGTGGGAAAATAAAATCATAGCACGCCAAAAACAGTCAAATAAAAGCAATAAGCAAACGTGAATGCTCAAAAAAAAAATCGTTATCAGTTATACATAATTTATGTTGTTACCTATCCCCCTGGTGTAGGAAAGCTTACTCCAGGTTCAAAAGGTCCGGACGAGCGAGATCCTCGAAAATGAGATCCTACTCATCGCACAGATGCCTCAATGAGAAGCTAGTACAATAAACAGCAAATTATAAGGCTAAAAAAAGCACTTTTTTTTTAACCCAAGAAAGATGGGGAGACCAGAATAATTTCGTACTTCTTTATCTTTACTAATAATAAAGCTGAAAGTCTCTCTGTCCGGAGGATGTCTAGATGTCTGGATGTCTGTAGGATGTCTGTGACGCGCATAGCGCCTAGACCGTTCGGCCGATTTTCAGGAAATTTGGCACGAAGTTAGTTTGTAGCATGAAGGTGTGCACCTCGAAGCGATTTTTCGAAAATTCGATTTTGTTCTTTTTCTATTCCAATTTTAAGCCCATTTTTCCACAGAAATTTAATAAAATGGGAAAGAATCTTTATCTTCTTTATCTTCTTCACTAATAATAAAGCTGAAAGTCTCTCTGTCCGGAGGATGTCTGGATGTCTGTAGGATGTCTGTGACGCGCATAGCGCCTAAACCGTTCTGCCGATTTTCATGAAATTTGGCACAAAGTTAGTATGTAGCATGGGGGTGAGCACCTCGAAGCGATTTTTCGAAAATTCGATGTGGTTCTCTTTCTATTCCAATTTTAAGAAAAAAAATTTCATAAGATGGACGAGTAAATTACGAAATTATCATAACGTGGAACCGTAACATGGGCACAAGTCAATTGGCGAGATACGAAATTATCATAACGTGGAACCGTAAGATGGGTACAAGCCAACTGACGAGAAAATTCACCATACATTATTTGTAAATATACAGGCGAACCAAAAGATCTTTTAATTTTTCTATTACGGGCAAAGCCGTGCGGATATCACTAGTTTTTCTATAAATGAAAAATCTGACTTTTTACAATATGATTCGTTTTGAGGATTTCTTTAATCATTTAGTAATTTCCTTTACGGCAGTGTAAAGATTAGATAGGAGGGACTACAGTGGTCCTTTGGGTATTTTATAATGAAACATACATTTTTTTTACTACCGCTGTAATATATAAATTCGCTATTCACTTTAGTCTCACCATTTTAGCGTGTGGAGTTAACCTCACTAAAATTGTTGTACTTATTCATTTTAGTGATGCTAACATTGTTTTCTTATGCAAAGGCTATGGAAGGATGATCGACAAAATGTCGTAGTTTTTTTTTGTCACGCATGCGCTCCTCCCTCTTTCTCTTCCGCTTTATTTTAAATTTTATTTTTCTCACAGCGTAATTTTCGTACGTCCAAAGAATAATTATTTGACTAAGATCTTCAAGTTGTGTGCATTAGATATCGTTTTCTTTTTATAAAAGGGTTTATAAATACATTTGTGATGAAATTCTTGTAATTATGTACTCAGGGCCCGATTAAGATATCAAGGGGCCCTAGATCAAACTCCTTTTTAGGACCGCTGCAGTCAAACATTACAATTTTTTTAGAGGAACCAACTTAAGCCATTAATTAAAACAGTTTTAACCATTTGGGGCCCCTAAAAGGCGGCAACCCTAGGTCCCAACCTAGTTGATCTATTCAGTAATCAGTCCCCTGTATTCACTACATGTAAAATGATTTTACAAGAAAAACTGTCGTGATAGAATTAAACAAATTAAAAATTCGGATTCAGCGCATCGACATAATAGTAAAGTACTTTTAGTACATTAGGTAAGAGAACAAAAGTTCGAATTCGTAGCCTAGTAGATTGTGATCCATGAATCTGCGAACTCTTGGGTTGAATGTAAAACTTTTCATCAAACTGCGATGAAATTTCATTTCGGCTTTTGAATTATCAAGAGCAAGGAAGCCAACTTTGGAGAAACAATTTGAAGAGCATCTGTACTAATTTTGAGGAGCAATTTAAAATTTTGAGGGACGGATCTGAATTGTGTATAAAAATCAATAAATATAACTAAAACCCCTTATCTGAAATTGTTTTAGCGCTTTGATCATCATTTTAAGCACTGGTACAAAAATAATTATTTTTAAATTAATAAAATTATTTCAATATTTAAGTATAAGCATTTTTAATTTTCTATATTTACATGTGTGTTATGATAAAATAGCAAAATTAAAGCATGAAAGCGTTTGGCTGGGAAATGCGGAGCAAAAGAACTTCTTTGCGGAGCCACGGAGTTTCGCCATTTTTGCGGAGCAGTTGATGGCAACCCTGCTAGAGTCATCATTACCAATTTAATTACATTTTTGAGCGTTACACCTGTTGTACTTTTATAAATATTGTAACGGATCCGGCGTGACTTCCAACTTTCTTGAAAGGACGACACAGTTCTTGATTAAGAATACAGGAAATTTATTTACACTATGTACAAGGAAGATCGTCAACAACTGCTAAATAAATCATCAGCAATTAAGCAAATATCACACAAACCGTAAACTCAACGGTTACACACGTATTTACTTCCAAATACGAAAAACAACACAGCGAAATGCCTCGCAATAAACAGAGCTAATACACTCCCAGCACAAATTCTCAATCGAAACTCACTTTTTATCACGCGGGACGCTTTTATAAACATCGAAAGAAATCTCTCAAATAGTCCACAACATTCCAAACGCTTCTTGAAAATAGTAGACCATTATCAAATTTTATCAATGAACAAAAAAAGAAATGGGGGGCGTATACTTTAGCCGAATGTATAGGGGCTGTATCTTCATTACGGGAAACTATTTACAGGTTACGTTACTACAATAATTACTATTTACAGAATTTGTAACAATATTATTATACCTATACTATCAATTCACAACTCCAGAGCTCGAATGCACTACCCTGCCGTGATAAACAATACTAAAGAAAAAGGTAAAACATTTCATTCCACGTGTTTTCTTTGGAGTAAATTACAGGCTTCAGACGGTTTGTGGTGTAATGTAATTTCAGAAGAATAGAAAAGAAAGCTTCCCACAAACATGATGAAAAATTACTGTCATTCACTAAGCGTCAAAGCAAGTAATAAGTTACGGCATTTGTTTGTTTTACCTTTTTCATCCGCCATTAGACAGTGGCCCTATAGTTTATTGGAGTTGCGAATTTCATGGTAGGAAATGTATGACCAATTTATGTAGACAAAATTTGTGCTGTACAAAAGCTACCATGATTTGTCTCGCGACAAAGATCTGATCAACAGTGCTTCTTTTAATTCGAAAGCCACATTGGTGTTCACCAAGTATGTACTCAGACTATTTTCTCAGCATCTCCAGAATTATTCCCGACAGCCAATTATTCCGAATTAGGAATTCGCCGCTTGATCTGGCAGCATGCTTTTTGTGTTGCTAAGGCAACTGCTCTCGTCCGAATCCTCTCCACACTCCAAAGCAAAAGTAATAAATAAATGAATACACTTAACTATTCCTTATTCAGGACTAAGGGCAAAATAAATGTCGATTTTTTTTCTTGAAAATATCGAATTTGAAAAAGAAAAAGAATATTAATAAGCTTTTCCAAAGTTCGTATTCTAACATGTTGCAAAAAAAACTGTTAGTTGTTTCGTCGGCAAAAAAAAGCTTCCATTTTGCTCATGAGTTATTTCACTTAATTTCTTTACTTTTTCTTGTCAAAAAAAAAAAAAATCACATAAAAAAATTAGTAGTGCACTTAAACCTATTTCTAACGATTTTTTTTTTTTTTTTTGTAACAACTGTTCTGTCTATTCGGGAAAAAAAAGTTTTTCCCCCCCCCTTTTTCATTCTAAAAGAATTTCGAATCAAGGCTCATTTCAGATGCAAAACTGAAGTGATGAAAGGAGCGAAGTATTAAAATATTCTCGCCTAGGTTTATGAATTCAAGCAGTTTAATAATGTTTCATTTTCATGCGATTTTTTTTTTTTTTTTTTTTTTTTTTTGTCAGCGACGAAGAAGAGAAGTTGAAATTTTAAAACGAAGGTTATATTTTTTTGTGTTTAACTGAAAATGGTGAATATCTTCTGCATTCTTTTGAGCATTTAATAATAACCAGGGATCAAATATTTGTAAGGACTGCACATAATAAAAAGTTCAATTTTCGTAAATATTAGTTTAAAAATTGCTCGCACTTATAACGATTCATTAAAAGCAATCTAATAGTTAAAAAAATTGTATATATAAGAAATATGAAAAAAGTTAGTCTTATGTCATAGTTGGTTTTAGTATATAAGATTACTTGCTGATGTGCAGTTTAGTGATGTATTACCAAGTTGCCGAAAAACATGCCGGCAAAAATGATACGCTACATCCAGTGTCACTATGACGATATTGTCGATGTGTAGAAAGATCCCCACGAAACCCATTTTCAACATTGTCGAAACTAGAGACGTACCGAGTAGCACTTTGGCCGAGTAGCCGAGTACCGAGTACTCGGCCTTTTACTACTCGGCCGAGTACCGAGTTACCGAGTAACTCGGCCTTTCACTACTCGGCCGAGTTTCCCAGTACCAATTATGTTGAAAGAAGGACCACCGACACACACCGATGAATTTTGAACTTATTGCAATAGTAGTATAGACCTCCTTGTCCATATAATAGTTTTTAAACTAAATTCCTGCTGAAATTTAACTACAAAATTTTGCAAAAATAATATTTTTTAAATTAAAAATGAATAAATAAAAGGTATGACTTATCAAGTTGGAATTAAAACAAATTATACAAATTTATTCATTATAGGTCTAGTTCGCTAAACATAAATAATTTTTAAAAGCAAAAAAACAAATGTGCAGGAACACTGCAGACACGTTTTTCTGTGTTACAAGGATCGTCTTTTCAGTGCATAACATGTGAACTAAAGAATGTAAAGGCATACGACAAAAAATTTGACTTTTGCCGGATGCCTTTAAATCAACGAGATCACATTTTGTGCATTGAAAAAGAAATTCCTCGTAACGCCAAAACACGTATCTGCAGTGATCCAGCACTGTGCTTCTAACGTTGTTTTATTTCCTTTTATTTTTAAAGCTAAAGTATTTTTATATATCTTATAACTAATTTTAGTTTGTAGCAAAAATTCCATATTTGCACAATTTTTACAAAAAAGTTTTATTAACTTTCGAGACATTCGAACCAAGATTTATTCCATTGAAGTATTTCAAACTTCATTATTCTCAAAATTTAAATTTGAATTGTAAATGGTTGCAGAAAATTATATATGCTTGAGCTTTTATGTTAATTTTAATATATTCAATTTTTTGCAACTACTCGGTATTGGCCGAGTATCTGATCAAAATTTGGCCGAGTACCGAGTACTCGGCATATTGGCCGAGTAGGCCGAGTACCGAGTAGTTACCGAGTACTCGGTACGTCTCTAGTCGAAACTTCTTTGATGATCTTGGGTATCTAGCATTGTACTTAGAGCAGTAACTACAAAAAAAGGGCTTTAGAGATATTTGAAGTTACTCGTTTTTAATTTCCCACAAACAGAAAAAAATATTGAAATGTCAAACTCGGTTCTGGTAAATATAGGGACCCCCCCCCCCACCCCCCATTGACATAATCAATCGAGGGATTGGAGGTCACATCCCACCCCCGTGAAACAACAAAACTATATGTATGAAAACACATGCAAGGGCCTAAAATTGCGCTTTACGGCCTTTAATTTCGAATGCTTTCACAAAATGAAAAATTTCTCGCTTTGCCACTGCCCCCCCCCCCCCCCGGGTTGAGAATCTTTGATGTAACTATTTGCAGGTTTTACAGGGGTACTTTGTATAGCAAATGGTGCATTTATTAGAACGGAATCGCCAGTGTATGTTATCAGTGGCGCACACAAGGGAGGGGTTCAGGGGGTCCGGACCCTTCCCATAGCTCTTGCATTTTTCTTATTTCAACTGATTATGATTCTATGTACTTTATACACAAAATATTTCCGAACAATGAAAACAAGAATTTCAGTTCTAATAATAGGGAAAAAAATCCTCTTGTTAAAAGATTTTTTAGAAATTGTTTACATTTTTTGTAACGAATTGCACAAGCGAGAGATCTTTCTCGACTTTGAGAAGGCTAAAAACATACTTAAATAGTACTATGTATATTGAACGTTTAATGTGTTTTTGTACTGCTGAATTCAAGCAATGTCACCATCACACACTGAGGAAGTTATAAATAAAATCGAAAAATGAACTAGAAAACTAAATGTTATTCTACAATGTTTTGTAAACCTATAGAGGCAGGCTATGAGTGACTGTAAATGAAAACAGAATAATAATAATGTTTTTAGTTTTGTAATTACAGGTTAAAATGAGATTTTTCTTGTTGTTCAGACTTGATGCTTCTTATACTTGAATTTGGGCATCTGTTTTTATTTATGAAGAATGATAAAAGTAAATACATAGCATAAATTTGTTTGCTTTCTGGTAATTTAAGTATCTGTTATTAATATTTTTTTTATTAATTAGTGCTAATTATTTATTCAATAATTTATTTTTTACTGTTTTTGTTCTCAAGAATCAATAAAATCAAGTCAATATGTTTGACGGCATATTGGGGTATGATATGAAAATGGGACTTAACTATGGACCCTCCCCTTGCAAAATTTCTGTGTGTGCCACTGTATGTTAGGCAAGTCTGGACCAAAAGGTTCGATTTACGTTCATCAACCAGAGAAAGCTGCTCTATTTCATCGATTTCCTTTCTTGTACAATCGGAATCCAAAGCAAGAATGAGCACCACGGCGGAAATCCTGCCAAAAGAATGGGTCATATTGCTCAGATAAGACGGGAAACAACTGACCGATAAGAACTAGAACATTCTGAGCTTTCCCGGCCCTTTCTTTCGTGGAACGTTGTCAAGGGGTACCATTCCTCGGGTAACAAATGATATTTGACTCTTTCAGAACACGAGTCATTTATTATTTTTAGACTATGAATAACGTAAAACTTTTTGTCGAATTAAAGTAAAGGGCAACTTAACAGATGTTTTTTTTTCCTTGTAATCATTGCGGATCATCCTTTTTTTCTTGTAATCATTTTATCTTTCTTTCTTTATTTCTTTTGGTGCTTATTGCACACGTAGGGTGCGTCTTATTTTTAAAGGTGTTATTTTTTTATGAGGCACCCTCTCATTTTGTTCCTTTGGATGAAAAAAAATTTCTCATATATTAAAAATAAAAATTGAATAATATTTAGAGGGTGCTACCACTGCTGCAAAATTTGTCAACTCTCTCTCTTTTTATTTTTTTTTTAATTTATTTATTTAGTCTGGATAATAAGTAGCAATCAGTGAAAAGTTTGTAGTGTCACATGGAAGTAACAAAGAGAAAAATTACAATATTGCTGAATGTAAAAGACCGAAAGTGTAAACCTGTGATATGAATGGAATTACCGAACTTTCAAATGCTTTTTTGACATTATTACAAAAAATGACAACCATGAAATGCTCATTATTTTCTGGTATATATAAGAAATAGGTATTTGTGTTATGTTAAACCCAACCAACCTAATGTCATGTTGATTGAAAATATGTCAAGAGTTAATTTTTACACCATTTTTTTTCAAAATGAATGTAATTTTAATCACTGGTAGCACCCCCTAAATTATGTTCGAATTCTATGAAACTTTTATGTGTGTATTTTTTCATCAAAAGGAAACAATTAAAGGGGTGCCCCATAAGAAATTCAAAACTTTTTTAAAAAGTGCATTATAAGACACACCGTATTGCACAGGTTTATTTTAATGCGTACTACAATCTGAGTGTCTTGCCACCCTTGCGCATGATATAAAGGGTGTCCCAAAATTAACGCAAGATTTGAATTTGCCGCCATTTTTGCAATAAATGGTTGGCAACCCTGAAAAAAGAACAATTTGACAGCTGAGAGTTTAGGGTAATCAAAAATGGAGCGTTATACGATACAATAACGCGCTTTCATTATTGAACAATTGTTTCAAAAATAATGAAAGTTGAGGCTGGTCAAGCAGTTACTGTTATTGGCGCTCGGTATCGCAACAAGGTAATGCACGGGTGGTTGTGGGCTTGTTGACATAGACCTTTGAATTCAAATAACTCCATAAGAGGAAATTTAAAAATGTTAAATCACACGATCTAGGGTGCCAATTCTGATGACCGAAATGAGAGAGTACGCGACTAGGAAATGCCTCATGCAGTCATTGAAATGTTTCACTCTCTCTAGCTGTATGGTACAATAACACCCCATTTTTACTAACCCTAAACTCTCAACTGTCAAATTGTTCTTTTTTCATGGCTGCCAAAAATTTATGGAAAAAATGGTGGCAAATTCAAATCTTGCGTTAATTTTGGGACACCCTTTATTTATACTATAGTATAGAATACATATAAACAAGACATGAAAGAATTTACATCAAAAAGAAGGGGGGGGGGAGTCGAACTCACCGCCTCAAGTGTGTGAAGCAATCGCTTAGACCACTCTGCCACTGAGGCCCCATGTTTTTTATTGGCTTATATTTTACTTGTTCTGTCGTTTTTTAAGTGTTGCCAAAAACCAAACTGAATAGTGGATTTTGGACTTAAGAAATTCAGGATTTCTCTAGGTCTTCGTTGATTCAAGTCAGCAACTTAAAAGCGATTTTAAAGACTTTTTATTAGCTTCTAAACTTTATAGTCTTGCTTTCTAAAGAAAAGGAAAATAATTATGTAAAGGGTAGTTTACGTATCACGCCTTTAGGGAAAAAAGGCGCTCAGATTTTTCAGCTAAAATTTTCAATTTACTTGGACTTCAATGAATTTTGATTAGATTTTTGGCACGTTCGTATTTAATTACGTAGCTATAAACTTATGGAGACCCCAATATTCATTTTTTACCATCTCCGATTAAATTATAACGTGATTTCTCCTGATGTCTGTATATACAAATAACACTTACATCGTATAACTCAAAAACAAAATGGCGTAAAAAGTTGATTTTCTTGGGGGGGGGGGGGGGATCTATTATAACGTCTATTTATGCACTTTTCTTTTTGGTTGCAATCGGATGTCAGACTAGAGCTTTTTATTTTTTATTCTTTTGTAGCAAATCAGTGTAAATTTCAATGAAAACTTAAGTAACGTCATAAAATATCGACTAATTGGCAAACTATCAACAAGAAACTTTTGCGACTAAATTGAGATGCAGAATCTAGTGTCTGTTTGGAATCTTGTTTTTACATTACAGAAAGTTCTATGTTTTAAATATCAATCTTTGTTAAAACTGTTCCTTCTGAATACACTCTTGCCAAATTAAGGGTATAAGAATTTAAAATTCGTTTCTGCTCACTCTAAGGCACTAGATTACTGCATGTTTGCTTGTTTGACGCGTTCCATTTTAGTTTCTCTTTTTTTTCTTCAGATCTTAGGTGTCACCAAGACATTAATATTTTCTCTATTTGAAAATTCCACTGTCTGTATTTAAATTTGTTTATAAGTGCAGGAAAGAATTTTAGAATTTACAACAAGAGGGGAAAAATTGTAAATACAATATCGTAAAAAATAGGGTAGATTGGGGGACATTTACGCATTGGGCACGTTTACGCCCTTTTTCCAAAACGTGTTATAACTGGATATAACACGTGTTATAACTGGTCATATCAGATTGATGCTGTTCCCCAGCCAATATTCTAAGTTTTTGAGCATCAGTCGAGCTTCGGTTTAGCATGCGGATAGGAAAATCTGTTTTCTACCAAGTTGAGTAAATTTTGTGTTGAACGTTTTGAAGCTATTTGTAAATAAATAATGCACAGTTAAAAACAAATAAATATATAAAAATTAGCAGAATTTTACACTTTTTGGAGAATTATATTTGTATGGATAGAAAAGTTATTAAATTTTCCTGCACGTTAAAAATAAATCCAAACTTGCCGATGGGGCACTTTTACGCATTTTCATTGGGGCACAATTATGCACGTTCTTACTGTGTCTTACTAATCTGTCTTACTTCTAAACGGGGCTCGAACACTCGTGGTTTTTCGCTCTGTACTGTTTCAAATATTTGGAATTTGCAGGTAATTTAGTTTCGAAAATCACCATTCATTTTAAATTAAGTAAAAGAATCGTAACTTATAGCTTACAATCATATAGTGTTGTCTTCATGATCGTTCAGCTTTAACTTTATACACTTTTCAGCCTGTAATACATTTTCTTTCTTTTAAAGATCGTAATACATTACGTTCAAAACATTCAGAGAACCACGTTAGATGTCAAAATAATGAAAAGGCTTATCGGTAATTTTTTTAGTAGTCAGAATCCTAACTGATATTCCGATTAAAGAAGCCCTCCGACAAGAGCAGTTAGAAGATACAAAGAAAAAAGAAATGGGCGAAACAAAATAGAGAAATTTCTTTGAAATTTACAAGTTTCTATTGAAGTCGAAATAGAAGACATCAAAGAAAAAAATATGAAACCAAAACCTGTGAAAGGGAAAAAGTTAGTACACTCTGTAAAATGGAAATTAATAAACGATTCTGTTTACGAAGTAGAAAATTGTGCTTGCATCTATTGTTTGAAAGCACACAACCAATCGAAAAAATGACAAGACAGGGTTCCATGTCTTATGTTAAAACGCAGTCCCAATGACAAGTATGCGGAAAGAAATACTTTATTTTTGTTAGTAAAATCTAACAGTGATGAAGAAGATGACTAAATAGTTTCCGTTTTTAATTAGCAACAAGTTCTATGATTTTAGGACTATAAAATGTTCTGTAATTAATTATTTGAGATTTTCTTATTTTTAAAGTGTTTTAAGTGAAATAAAATGTTTAAATTTGGTTAAATATCTATTTCACTTACTCCTTGGTATCATTTTTAGTATGCGTATAAGTGCCCTACTCGATGCGTAAACTTGCCCCGTGTTCGGGGCAAGTTTACCCGCCAGACGCAACCAACATGGACTCTGTAGCGAGTGCCGGGCTTGGCTTGCCCTTTATCCGCTTTGGTTCGTTTGACGATTTAGTGAACTCATCTGATTAATTTTAAGAGCTTTTATTTACACATATTCTGTAATCTACTGTACAATATGTACACAAGAATCAGCATAAAGCATAACGCACAACATGAAACAGATCAACCACAGGTCAGAGCCAGCGCACAACACCGCTGCTCTCTCTCAGACCTCAGTCATCTCACTCTCTCTCAAACATCCCTTCGCTCCTCCGCACCCGAGCACCAGGCTGAAGTAATCGTGCGACCAGGAGAGAGGGGTCGAGAAATGTCACTGTTGGGGTGTCGGACACTACAGACTCAAAAAAACATTTTTTTTTACCTTTAAATACACAAGCTGAGTAACAACTGAATATACAAATTTTGACTTCATTAACTGCTTACTACAATCACAATGTCTAAAGTTTCCTAGGTTCAAACATAAAAATTAGAAAACTCATTGAAAAAAAATCCTCGTAAATGTGATCCGGTCCACCCTAAGCTATTTAGATGTATTACCACTTCTAACGTGCATACATGGGAAATTTTAAAAGTTTCTGAAAGAGCATGCTTAAAAACATAGGATCTGACCATTTTTCGATAAAGTTGTTTACGTTTAACATTTTAAAAAAAATTACTTAAATCGGAGCGCTTTCATTGTTTACGGCTTCTGCCGATGACATCACAAATGATGAAATGCCATTCAATGTTGCCATTCACAGTGCAAAATATTTACATGAATATGTTCAGTCACATCTTTACTCACGTGTATTGGCAACGATATGGTTGGTAGCAAGCGTAGAGCGCAATTTTAATTCGCTGCCTGATTATCATAACGTAGAAATGTAGTTGAAAGATGCGCCACACAAAATGCATCATTTGTGACGTCATGAAGACCACGCCTTGTTTGAAAAATCGGACATTTTAAAAAATAAATTTTAAAAAAACTGTTGGTAAAATGAAAGTATTTTCTGGGTCCATGTTATTTTTTTTTTTGCTCGTTCTATCTATTTCAATGACTAAAAGTAGTACTTTTGACTGAAGGAAGCCCCCCCATTGAAATGCACGGATTAGTTTAAAGACGTACAAAGATTTATTGCGATGTCTGCACACATTTCTCGTCGAAGTTTGAACCGCAACTGTGATTTCAGGAACAGTGGTAATTTTATTCATTATAAGTCACTTCTGGTAGACGTATGCGTATTTAGAGCCTGTTTACTGAAAAATAAGCGATAACAGCTTTATTTCCCACAGCTATGCGAGTAAAGTAATTGTAAAGAATGGCTATTTTTACGCCTATCTGAATAGAGCCTTTTGTTTCATTGTTTTCCTTTGTATAATTTACAGCTACTAATAGTTCCTATGAAAAGTATCGCAACTGCTTTTTTCTACTTTTTGCTAGGTTTTATGTAAAACACACCACTTTGGGTTTTTTCGCATTTGACTTAAAAATGATAGTGATAGTACATAGTGACGTTAAAAATATTTTCCTTTGAAACCAAGAAATAGGAAACTATTAACACCTACAATGAGGTTGTTTCCTTCAGTCAAAATATTACTTTTAGTCATTGAAATGGATAGAATGAGCAAAAAAAATTACATGGGCTTAGAAAATACTTTAATTTTCCCAGCAGCTTTTTTTAATTAATTTTTTAAAATGTCCGCTTTTTCAAACAAAGCGTGATCCTGATGACGTCACAAATGACGCTTTTTGGCGCATCTTTCTACTACGTTTCCACGTTATGATAATCAAGCAGCGAATCAAAATTGCACTCTACGCTTGCTATCAACCATATCGTTGCCAATACACGTGAGAAAAGATGCGAATTAAATATTTAGCTCTGTGAGAGTGGCAACACAGAAGGGCATTTCATTATTTGTGATGTCATCGCCAAGAAATGTTAACAATGAAAGCTCACCGATTTAAGTAAATTTAAAAAAATATTTAACTTAAATAAATTATTTAAAAAATGGTCAGATCCTATGCTTTTGAGCATGCTCTTTCAGAAAAAAATACTTTTAAAATTTTGGAAACGACATCATTGTAAACACTAGTGTCGTATCAAAATCAATCAAAAAGGAGTGTTTTTTTTTTGTGAAGAATGTTTAAATACACTACCCATCTTTTCTAGGAGTAGATAATATTTCATCACTATTAAAAAATATATATTTATGGTGCAATATATTTGAAATTTCTGTGAAATATTTTACTTGATGATTTTTAACATATCGCGAAACGAAAAACAAAACCTATTTTGGGAGAAGCAAATATTTTAATACCGCTTAATGCTGTGGAAAGTTGAAAACCATGTACATGCAAGTTTTTTATTTACTTGACTTTAATGTAGTCATGCTTTATCTTCATTGAAAGAGTTCACATGGTGGGGGGGGGGGGGGGGGGGGGGGAGAGGAGGTGCATGAAGCACAATTTATTAAGTGCTTAAGTTTCTTGTTTTTTTTTGGGTATGGTAATCTAGTATGGATCTTGGGCGGGGGGGGGGATGACCTTCAGCTTTTGAGGGGGTTACCACGCATAATTTCTGAAATGTTTCAAATAATGTATGGACTTTAAATAACAAAACTCATTTTCCTTACTTTTGATTAAGTTATTTTTATATCATTTCAATATCTGATATAGATTTTAAATGTTAAATCGTGTATAAAATGTTGCCCAAAAACATTCTGAGACAAACGAAAAGTCAACACCGTTATAAACGCACAAACTTGCAAATAGCAGAAACGTGTTTTGAGATTACAAGAAACTCCTTTTTCACTGCAAAAATATAATAGTTTATGAATGCAAAAAAATCCGAAAAAAGATTCCATTTGTATTTCTTTTCTTTTTTTGAGCAATCACGATTGCTTATTGTTCTCACTTGACCGTTTTTGGCGTCCGTGCCTTTTTCAGCTTGGAGCAGGCCTGCAGCACCACCGTCCACCGGCGGCGGCGCGGCTGGTCCTGACCACTGTCCCCCGAAATCCACTTTTGCTGGGCGGTGGCGTCCATGTCCCACACACACGAACGCCTACACACACACACGAACGCCTACACACACACACGAACGCCTACACACACACACACACACGAACGCCTACACACACACACGAACGCCTACACAGACACACACACGAACGCCTACACACACACACGAACGCCTACACTCACACACGAACGCCTACACACACACACGAACGCCTACACACACACACACACACACGAACGCCTACACACACACACGAACGCCTACACAGACACACACACGAACGCCTACACACACACGAACACCTACACGCACACGCACGTACACAACACTCACTCACACACATGCATACATACACTTACGCACCCACACACATGCGCCTACACAAACACACACGCTCGTGATTGCGAAAAACATAATTTGAATTCAAGATGCCAAAAATTCAAATTATTATTTTTTTTTTTTTTCAAATTTGTTCGCTTTTAACGTCGTTTGTCGTCATTTACTTTCAGCACAAATGAATTCATTTATTTCATACTCAGTAGTATTTAAATGCATAAATAAATTTGAAAATCAAATACTAGAGACAACACGTTTATTGAGAAGAATTTAGGAAATTAATCTATTGATCTGTGATGCGAGGTAAAAGCAGACTCATATCTAAACTAATGACCAAAGCGTCTTGCAATTCATATTTATTCGAGGCGCTCTCGCCTACTCTTATCCATTCAGATTCATCGGTCGTTCCACCGGGGCTTGATAAATGACGGATCCTTCCACGACCATGTCGTACATCAAAGATTAGGATTCTTTTGATACAGCCTCCCCTATCGCTTTACTCCCTTTTCTGTCGAATATGGTTTTATGGTCAACTTGAGGCACTTTATTCTTTCGCGCCAAAGTAAGAATTGATGTTAAGTCGAAATAGTGTTCCAATAATTCATTTGCTTGTGGGGGCAATGATTCTTTTTTTTTTCATTTCAAGAAACTAAGGTATATAATTCAGCTATTAACTAATAATATAAAGCTGTAGAGTTTGTTTAAACGCGCTAATCCCATGAATCTCCCATTGATGAATGCTATAAGCTATATAACATCACAATAAGACTAATAGGAGTGCAGCAGCAATAAAAAATGTTTTGAAAAGGGAAAATTTATATCTATACTAATATTATAAAGCTGAAGAATGAGTTTGTTCGAACGCGCTAATCTCACGAACTACTGGTCCGAATTGAAAAATTCTTTTTGTGTTGAATAATCCATTTATTGAGGAAGGATATAGGCTATTTTTTTAAAAATCAGATTGACCGAAATATTTGAAATTGCAAATAAAATGTTTAACTAATTGTTTAGTTCTACGAATTCCTAATAGATGGCAGGGTAAGTTTAGTTCTATAAACAGATTTGTGAATGCGTGTTTTTTTTTTTTCGATGTTCAAGTACCTTATTTGATTTTGTGGGATTTTTCTATTGGGTTTTGTTTTCCTTATTTCTTCAACGTTTGTTTTTGTTCTTATGGTTGAGGATAGTTACTTATTTAAGTAAATAATTTGATTTGCCATGTTATTCAATTGTAATTGTTCTTTATAACGTTTTTATTATAGCATTGTTCATTTCGAGAAACACTTTAAATTGCAGGGGGAAAAAAACCCGCTTCTCTCGCTAAAGAGCAGGGTAATGGTAGCGTGGTTGCTTGGCGCGTTAAGCGATGAACTATGTAATTGAAGGATTACTTTGAGTTTTAAAGCTACTGTTAATATTTGTATAAGTTTTGGCGAATAGTTTTAAATTGCAAAGATACTTTAATAGGTCTTATGAAAAGGTGTGTACACATTTTAGTTGAAGAAAAATTATCATTTCACATCAGAAGGGGACGGAGGGAGTGGATTTTTTTTGTTCAACGAACTTTGTTTAACTCCTTAGCACGGGCATCGCCGTGCGGGTACCTCTAATATTGAAATAAAGTGTGACACAATTTATGCACAGCCTCTTTAAACAACAAACATCTTCTATGTAACTCATTTTCAGCTTTTTAATTCTTTCAAAAAAGATATTAATATTTAACAGGCCTCATCGAATCACTTAGTACAAGTCATATTTTCTGTCTGAAACACGTCCTTCAAATTTCGGTATTGTTGTTCAACTCTGCTATTTTTTTCACTTTTTTTCAGAATTTTATTTTCTGAAAGTGTATTAAAATAATCGTATGAAAATGTGAAAAAATATTTCACAAAATTGAAGAAACTATATGTTTTAAAACAGGAATTTCGATGGAAGGAGAGAAGTAGTTAAATATTCATACATACACAAATTATAATAAAAAAACAACAAAATCTTATTCGTCTGTAAAGACACAAGGAAGAACAAAGGGATAATGTACAGGGTGGAGTTTCCAAACACCCCTTTCCATTACAGTCGCTGATAGATGGAAGGGAAAGTCCCAGGGATTACGAGTTCCCATTTATCAAGTTCTATCGATAAAGACGGATGAATGTGCAGGTGGAAGAGCCTTGAATCGAACAAATTGCTTTGAGAATGTAGATCCAGGAACTTTGCGAGAACACTTAACACAGGAATGTTTCGGAGAATCCATAGACTTGAAATATTAATCAAAGCAATTTTGGCTTTAGCCCATTAATGCTTAACTTACTTTTAACATGAAAATAAGGTAAAATTGTTTTGAATTATGTTTAAGATATCAAGAAGTAAGCTTCTTACTGTCTGACCATCGATTACATGGAAAAGTTAATGTCCGGTTTATAGGCGGAAGTGGACGTATCTATTAGTTTATAGGAGTGTTAGTTGGTTTGTTTCAGATCTGCACTTTTGACTCTCTATTATTTAGCCTTAGTTTTGTAAAAATGAAAATTTCGCACGGCAACATTTTTTACATCTAAAGTATATTTGATATATATATATTCTCACGGCAAAAATTGATTTATTTATTTATTCACAACAAAGTTTTGAGCTTACCATTTTGCTTTTACGTTCCTGAACGAAATGAAACTATTTTATTTTCTTTTTGTTGTTTCCATGGTAACTATTTTTGTTTCCCCTTATTTTATTTCTGAAAATGCAGTAAATGAATAAGGCACTAGTGACATTATAAAACGCGTGCATCAAAATCCCATCGTTATTTCCCCTTCTCCCCTACTAGATTCGTTCAGATGGAACCGTCTTTACTTGGCAGATTGCCAAATTACATACAATCTGTGGTCAAACAGTAGTATGATCTAAAAGTAACCTTATTTTTTGAGATAGAATTTAAAAGAAAAACGTTGCAATAAATTTTAAAACTAATGTTTATTCACAATTGGATCCATTTAAATCAATACAACGTTTTGCACATTCCAGACTTTTTTAACTCGGTTTTTGGATTGTTCTTTAGCACCTGCCTGAATGTCTGAAAAAGCACACTGCAAAAGTTCTTTTCATTGCAGTTTTCAGTTTTGGAAACAAAAAATAGATTTGTGTAGATCGCCCTCTGTTATTTGCCTAATCTCTCACCGTGTGTGTGATTGATTTCTATTCCCAAAACTGAAAAGCACAATGAAAGGAAAATTTTTTATGTTGTTGTTCTACTCATTCAAGCAGCGGTGACTCAGGCGCTAAAGAACACCCCCCCCCCCTTCACCATCTCAAAAGTCTATAGAAAAATGGTTTGACTGAGTTAAATGGATCATATTTTGAATAAATAATAGCTTTAAACCATATTCCCACACTTATTGTATTCTATCACTTAAAAAGCTCGGTGTTTCTTAGATCACACTGTGTATGACAAGATTGTCATGTCTAATGTAGAAATACATCAACCTCGACAGGATTTTCACAAAAGAAATGTTCAAGAGCTTGTTTTTTACAAAATGAAGTAAAACTGTTTTACGTTGTATCGATCCTAGCGTCATATGTTCATGTGCCGATAGTATATAATTAATAACAGGAAGAAATCTCCATCCATATTGAACTAGTATGTTGTGGCCATCACGAAACTTTCTTCTATATTTTTCTTTTTTTTTCTGATCCCTCCCCATGCTTGACGAGGGAAGCAATATTCTCAAAAAAACAAAATTACACATGCAAAAACTTGACTACCATCCCAATGTCTGAATTATTGCAAAAGCAAAGCAAAGAGCGAAAATTGAAAGTTATTTTAAAAGCCTTGCTTGAATTAATTACAAATATTTTATTTGTTAACAAACATAAGATGGCAACAGTTAAAATTTTTAAATCATTGAGATAATATTTCCTATCATTTCCATACAATTAAAATCACGAGAAATACGCAGAAGACAATCTATTACGATTTATCTTTCTTATTGTTGCATTAATAAAAATATTTTTATTCGCAAAAAAAAAAAAAAAAAAAAAAAATCAACACCTCTTGGAGCGATCGGCGTCAAAATTGAACCAAAGCCTGTTTACACATGGATTCACATATATTCCAAATTTCAACCAGAACGTAGCATTACTTCTTGAGATAGGACACTCAAAATGGAAAAAAAGAACGGGTGATTGCGCTACCCCGTTTTTAGCTGTTGACACAAAAATAAAATCAGTTCTTATACCCACTAAGGGCTACTTGCCGATAAATTTTTCTTTCATTCCGTTCATTATTTCTTGAGATACAGCAGTCACAATTGACGACAAAAAAACGTTCTATAGCTCAACCCCCGTTTTGAGTTATTGACACCAAAATTGAATCAGCACCTGTTCCTGTTAATACCAACATATGGACCAAATTTTGTTTGATTCCGCCAGTTACTTCTGAGTAATAGCAAGCACGCGTAACTCGAAAAACGTCCCATTGCTCCACCCCCCTTGGAGGAATTCGCGCCAAAAACTAATGGGCACAAGTTCACATAGGGGGCACATATGTGTACCAAATTTCGTTCGATTTCATGCGGTAGTTTTTGTTGTAGAGCGGCCACAAAAAAACTGGTCACACACAGACGTGACACACATACACACACACATACAGACATTTTCCAAAAATGGTCGAAATGGACTCAGCACACCTCAAAACGTTCGAATCCGTCAAAATTCGAAATTCGAAAATTTGCACGAATCCAATACTTTCTTCTATATATTAGATATAGAAGAAAGTAAAAATCAACACCTCTTGGAGCGATTGGCGTCAAAATTGAACCAAAGCCTGTTTACATATGGATTCACATATATTCCAAATTTCAACCAGAACGTAGCATTACTTCTTGAGATAGGGCACTCACAATGGAAAAAAAGAACGGGCGATTGCGCTTCCCCCTTTTTAGCTGTTGACACCAAAATAAAATCAGCTCTTATACCCACTAAGGACTACTTGCCGAAAAATTTTTCTTTCATTCCGTTCATTATTTCTTGAGATACAGCAGTCACAATTGACGACAAAAAACGTTCTATAGCTCAACCCCCGTTTGAGTTATTGACACCAAAATTGAATCAGCACCTGTTCCTGTTAATACCAACATATGGACCAAATTTTGTTTGATTCCGCCAGTTACTTCTGAGTAATAGCAAGCACGCGTAACTCGAAAAACGTCCCATTGCTCCACCCCCCTTTGAGGAATTCGCTCCAAAAACCAATGGGCACAAGTTCACATAGGGGCACATATGTGTACCAAATTTCGTTCGATTTCATGCGGTAGTTTTTGCTGTAGAGCGGCCACAAAAAAACTGGTCACACACAGACGTGACACACACACATACATACACACACACACATACATACATACACACACACAGACAGACAGACATTTTCCAAAAATAGTCGAAATGGACTCAGCACACCTCAAAACGTTCGAATCCGTCAAAATTCGAAATTCGAAAATTTGCACGAATCCAATACTTTCTTCTATGTATTAGATATAGAAGAAAGTAAAAATGTATTAAACAACGTAACTACAAATGACAAGAAAATTAGGCAAAAAAATCACTTCAATTATCAGTCAAACTGTAAATTTCGGTAGAAATATTTTTATTTAATAAAGAAACACTAAGAGACGAGTTCTTAAATCACTTATTCTCATAGCATTACGTTTTGAGACACATAAGTAATTTCCAAAACTTTTTTCATGGAAGCGTTTTGGAAGACAACTTTTTTCATGGAAGTCAAGGCAAATTAATTTTCCACAATTAAAAGCAAGAAAAATGGTCGTTTGAAATATCAGTTAAATCTCGACTAATAATAAAGCTGAAAGTCTCTCTGTCTGGATCTCTGTGACGCGTATAGCGCCTAGACCGTTCTGCAGATTTTTATGAATTTCAGCACAAAATTAGTTCGTAGCATAGGGGAAAACACCTCTCAGCGATTTTTCGAAAATTCAATTTTGTTGTTTTTCTATTCCAATGTTAAGTCTATTTTACGGAGCGAATTACTGTTATATGGACGAGTAAATTATTATCATAACATGCATGAGCGAATTACCATATGCGAGCAAATGAACATAGCAAATTGGCGAGAAATTCATCATCCATTATTTATAATTATACAGGCGAACCGAATGACCTTTTAATTTTCTATTACGGCCAAAGCTGTGTGCGGGTACCACTAGTTAATAAATAAAAGAAACAAATAAATAAAGAAAAAGCAAATAAGTAAATAAAAGATTAAAAAGAAGAAAGAAAAAGCGTAATATTGAGTGTTTACTAAGTAGAAATGACACAGAAATGTCTGCATCCTCGATCAAATCACCCCCCCCCCCCCCCCCCGAATTTTGAAACATTAACTTTCATTTCATGAGTCTACAGTTGAACAAGTTTTTAAAAGACTTATTCATAAGGTATCTCATCATGAAACATATACATTTTTGCCAAAACTTTTTCCATGGAAGAGGATGAAATGATGCCAAAACAAATAAATTTTCCCGAGTAAAAACATACAATAATGTTTATTTGAGACATCGAAAAAGAAAGAAAGAACTATAATTTTTGATGCTTAATTAATAAGAAAAATAAGACGGATATGTATATATATTCCTTTTTTTCAAATCATTTTTAGCATTGTTTAGGATTTTCTGTGAAAAATATCCTCGAGGTTTACCTCATGGCTTACTCGAACCTACGCCAACTGGATCGCGAAGCCCGCACTTTCAGGTCGAGTCACCGTGGCTACGCATATTCTGCGTTCCAAGCATTTGGTATTATAATATAAATTTTCCCGTTATCATAACATTTTTAATTGCTACGTCACTTCTATTAGTCATAGCGTGATGTCATATAGCCTAATGCCCTCCTCGATGAATAGACTATTCAACACAAAAATAATATTTCAATCACAATCAGTAGTTGCTGCGATTAGCGCGTTCAGACAAATAAACTCTACAGCTTTATATTATTAGTATAGATATAGATCTATAGATAATTGATTTCCCTGCCCCTTTTGTTTTAAAATGTTACACTTCTCCTTAAAACCTTCCTTTCCTTTTTCGCATGAGTTTATATCGTAAACATATGTAATGAAAACGTTTTAATTCCAACCAAAATACGTGATGCCACACTTCTAGTTACCCACTCCCTCCCTCTTATCACAAACTGTCATAATTTTATGCCCCTCCGCCCCCACCAAAGAAGGGACATCTTTTAGGGAGGTTCCTAAAGGAAGGAAGCAACTACTTTCAAATGGAGCAATCAATTTAGCTATGGACGAAGTTGAAAACGTTCCTCGGTGAGGCATTTTTAAAGTGAAATTTTGAGACATAGCTTATTCGCTACTAATGCTTAACAGAAAAATCAATTTTTGTGTCTAACACCAATAATAATTAATCTTTCCTATGATTACTAAAATCATTGTTTGTTTTATCATTGATGACATTCATTTAATCAATTTTAGTTTTTCAAGTAATTCCTTGAACCGGAATATGCAGATCTGCGATTGTCATCCATTTATTTTGCTACAGTTGCCTCATCATCGGTAGACCCCAGAAATACATCTGTTTTTCTCCATACGAAAAATCGGAGAAATTTTCTCTACTTTTTTGTTTTTCAGTCAAGTTGAGTATCATATCGTAGAAATACGTGCATATAAGCCAATTATTTCTTTTAGAAGCTGGACATTTTTCTCTAAAATCTAATCGAGGTTCTTTATAACGGGAGATCATGGCACATTAGTAAGTTACTTTAAGGTAAAAGTGATATATTTTAGAAACAGGATTAAAACTTTAACCTTATGTGTTCTAGCCACTTAATTTAGTTAAATAGCCTTTGATTTAATAAAGTGACTAAAGTGCAAAAGAGCATGATAATTAATCTCCAAGTCCGCAGACGGTATTATCTTTCGCAATCAGAAAACGAAGTGAGTTTGGTAAAAATCTTTTGAAAGAAAAACAAATTTTAAAAGTATAACAAAAGGGAAAAAAGACGAATATTTTTTCATTCTTTGGTGCGTAATGATCATTCCAAGAAGGAAATTTTGAAAACAAATATTGATTTTTCACGAATACAATAGCTAAACCGCAATTTTTCGTTCTGAAACATAGAGGTATGAAAAGGGGTAGAGAAAGCGTTGCAATACATTCATATGAGGAGAAAGGGGTCCTACATGTAATTACGTAAAAGGAGACTTTTTTTTTTAATATTTAAGGCGTTGTTTTGGAATAGTTAGACACCGCAATGAACTTCTTTTAAATTCTAAGGATAAATCACGTGACTAAAACATGTTTTCTGGTAGAGTGGTTGTTTTTTTTCAATGGCAATGGTATACTCTCTCTAACATATTTCACCTCTACGTTATGAAAAGTTAAAACAAACCTTTTTTGAGCAATCACAAATTGCTTATTGTTCTCACTTAACTGTTTTGATGTCCTATGATTTTATTTTCCCGCCAGCATCCTCTGCAGCATCACCGTCGACCGGCTCCTCACGATACTGCTCCTATAGCGAAACCCGTCTCCAGGTTGCGTCAATATCCTACACTTACATGCATACATACACGAACGTACACACAAACACATACACACACACAAATATATACACACACTCAAAAAATACACACACACGCATACATACAGACGCCTACACATACACACACCTACACGCAACTACCCACACACTCATGCCTGCACACAGACACAAACACATATGCCTACACACGCACACACATTCCCGCCCCCTACCACAAACACTCATACACACAACTACCCACACACTCATACCTGCACACAGACACAAACACACACGCCTACATACACACACACACACACTCGTGATTGCGAAAAACATAATTTGAATTCCAGATGTCAAAATTCAAATTTATTTTTATTATTTTTTTTTTCAATTAAATCTTGCGTCTAGAATTTTCTACTGGAAACTATTACTTTTTGAAACACTAAGTAAACTCTAAAGACTATATACTAATGTTTAATTACGTTTGTGCAGCTGTTACGGAAAAACTGAAATCATTCTGAATCTTCACCTCTGACAATAATTTTTGAATATCTATAGATTTCACAGAAATGGATACCGATAATTAAATTATATCTGTCATAGCGATTGTACTAAAAGGCCACTAAAAATAATCGTCATAGTTCAAAGGGCATTACGTATTGTTAATTGGTTCAAACAGCTAAAGTGCAAGGTAAAACTTTTCATATTTACAAAAATATTTCAATGGTAGCATAACCTAAAAAGTGACCAATCTGTCGAACTTGATATTGCTTATTTAAAAATTTCCAGTTAGCTCTAATACACAGGAAAAAGTTTCGTCGTTCAAACTTAATTATTTAATAAGTTATGTGTGGTCATGAACGCTGACTTTATGCTGACTAAAAGCAAATCTCAATAGTACTTTTTCTCGATCATTATTTTTTCGCTTTTCCTTGCTATTGGAAGATATTTAGGAGGCCAAAGTGTTAATGTTATATTGATGGGCAATATAACATTATGTATAATATATATTTTATCATAATATATATTTTTTCTTGGTGGACAAAGCATACATTAGTGGACAATATAACATTATATGTAACACAATATATATATATATATATATATATATATATATATATATGTTTGTGGACAAAGCATATTGTTTCTCTTGAAGATACAGCTTTAAAGTAATACTTCTTACAGTTAGTATAATATATAACTATTTATCAGAACGGTGCTTCAGATAAATATTTTATAAATAGCTAAAACTTTTAGATCGTTTTAATTAATTCTTAAACTTTTTTTTTCATTTCATAGTTTTTAACGTATTTGACCAAATAAATTTTTTTAATAAATACATAAGCAAATTAATGTACAGTCTTGTAGAAATGATTATTATGATCATTAGGCAAATAGCGTTTTTAAATATGTGCAAAAACAAAACAAAAATAGTTATTTTAGTCGTAAACCTTTAAATTTCACTTATTTAGATTGCCACGGAACAGGCATAAATCATAATATTGCAACAAAACTCAATTCCTTATCGTATCTCATGCCCATCAGCAGTACTACTAATCCATTCAGCAATACTAATCCACAAATGATTAAAGAACACAGGAATAAGCTCTCGAAGCAGTGGTATTTGTTTCAGAGGGAAGATGTATCCGAAATTTGAGTGGTTTATTGGTTTCTCTAATTGACAGCATGTTGATTACGTTTGTCGTTCGCTCTATGACTGTAAACTACACTTTGTCCCGAAGCAAGTTGCATACGTTTAACTTAAATTGACACGTTGCATACGTTCTACGTGTAGTACATATGAGGCAGTTGGAAGCAAAGGGATGTAAGTGGATACAGTCGAGTCCCGAAGCAAGTTGCATACGTTTAACTTAAATTGACACTTTGCATACGTTCTACATGTAGTACATATGAGGCAGTTGGAAGCAAAGGGATGTAAGTGGATACAGTCGAGTCCCGAAGCAAGTTGCATACGTTTAACTTAAATTGGCACTTTGCATACGTTCTACATGTAGTACATATGAGGCAGTTGGAAGCAAAGGGATGTAAGTGGATACAGTCGAGTCCCGAAGCAAGTTGCATACGTTTAACTTAAATTGGCACTTTGCATACGTTCTACATGTAGTACATATGAGGCAGTTGGAAGCAAAGGGATGTAAGTGGATACAGTCGAGTCCCGACTTACGCGAGGGATGCGTTCCAAGGCTCCTCGCGTAAGTCGAAATTTCGCGTTGTGGAAAAATATGTGAATACAAATTTTTTGAAGCATACCAAATACTCTTAGACACTTATAAACACGCCTCAAACTGCTCTAAAGCATTCCTTAACCACACACTGCAGCTTCTTGCATAAATAACTGAACTTTTACTCCATTTAAAAAACTAGTATGTTGTGGCCATCACGAAACTTTCTTCTACATTTTTCTTTTTTTTTTTTTTTTCTGATCCCTCCCCATGCTTGACGAGGAAGCAATATTCCCAACAAAAACAAAATTACACATGCAAAAACTTGACGACCATCCCAATGTCTGAATTATTGCAAAAGCAAAGCAAAGAGCGAAAATTGAAAGTTATTTTAAAAGCCTTGCTTCAATGAATTACAAATATTTTATTTGTTAACAAACATAAGATGGCAACAGTTAAAAATTTTAAATCATTGAGATAATATTTCCTATCATTTCCATACAATTAAAATCACGAGAAATACGCAGACGACAATCTATTACGATTTATCTTTCTTATTGTTGCATTAATAAAAATATTTTTATTCGCAAAAAAAAAAAAAAAAAATCAACACCTCTTGGAGCGATCGGCGTCAAAATAGAACCAAAGCCTGTTTACATATGGATTCACATATATTCCAAATTTCAACCAGAACGTAGCATTACTTCTTGAGATAGGGCACTCACAATGGAAAAAAAAAACGGGCGATTGCGCTACCCCCTTTTTAGCTGTTGACACCAAAATAAAATCAGCTCTTATACCCACTAAGGGCTACTTGCCGATAAATTTTTCTTTCATTCCGTTCATTATTTCTTGAGATACAGCAGTCACAATTGACGACAAAAAACGTTCTACAGCTCAACCCCCGTTTGAGTTATTGACACCAAAATTGAATCAGCACCTGTTCCTGTTAATACCAACATATGGACCAAATTTTGTTTGATTCCGCCAGTAACTTCCTGAGGAATAGCAAGCACGCGTAACTCGAAAAACGTCCCATTGCTCCACCCCCCTTGGAGGAATTCGCGCCAAAAATTAATGGGCACAAGTTCACATAGGGGCACATATGTGTACTAAATTTCGTTCGATTTCATGCGGTAGTTTTTGTTGTAGAGCGGCCACAAAAAACTGGTCACACACAGACGTGACACACATACATACACACACACACACACACACACACACACACATACATACACACACACAGACAGACAGACATTTTCCAAAAATGGTCGAAATGGACTCAGCACACCTCAAAACGTTCGAATCATTCGAAATTCGAAAATTTGCACGAATCCAATACTTTCTTCTATATATTAGATATAGAAGAAAGTAATAAACTGTTATTCAACATGAAATACTTTTAAGATGCACAAAATGAATGACCAATGGGAATGAAAGACATAAAATAAAACAACACGGTACGTATAGCTTGTAGTAAAATTAAAATGATGCGCTATAATAGCACTGTACACACTGTAAAAAAAAAACTGTAAATTTTGAAGAAGTTATCCGTATTTTTTACAGAAAAAAACTGTTCGTAATAAAATACAGGGTTTCTCTGTTTTTTACTTTCTTCTATATCTAATATATAGAAGAAAGTATTGGATTCGTGCAAATTTTCGAATTTCGAATTTTGACGGATTCGAACGTTTTGAGGTGTGCTGAGTTCATTTCGACTATTTTTGGAAAATGTCTGTCTGTCTGTGTGTGCGTGTGTATGTATGTATGTGTGTGTGTATGTATGTGTGTCACGTCTGTGTGTGACCAGTTTTTTGTGGCCGCTCTACAGCAAAAACTACCGCATGAAATCGAACGAAATTTGGTACACATATGTGCCCGTATGTGAACTTGTGCCCATTGGTTTTTGGCGCGAATTCCTCAAGGGGGGTGGAGCAATGGGACGTTTTTTGAGTTACGCGTGCTTGCTATTCCTCAGGAAGTAACTGGCGGAATCAAACAAAATTTGGTCCATATGTTGCCATTAACAGGAACAGGTGCTGATTCAATTTTGGTGTCAATAACTCAAACGGGGGTTGAGCTATAGAACGTTTTTTTGTCGTCAATTGTGACTGCTGTATCTCAAGAAATAATGAACGGAATGAAAGAAAAATTTATCGGCAAGTAGCCCTTAGTGGGTATAAGAGCTGATTTTATTTTGGTGTCAACAGCTAAAAAGGGGGGTAGCGCAATCGCCCGTTCTTTTTTTCCATTGTGAGTGCCCTATCTCAAGAAGTAATGCTACGTTCTGGTTGAAATTTGGAATATATGTGAATCCATACGTAAACAGGCTTTGGTTCAATTTTGACTCCAATCGCTTCAAGAGGTGTTGATTTTTTTTTTTTTTGTGTGTGAATAAAAATAGCTTTATTAATGCAACAATAAGAAAGATAAATCGTAATAGATTGTCGTCGTCTGCGTATTTCTCGTGATTTTAATTGTATGGAAATGATCGGAAATATTACCTCAATGATTTAAAATTTTTAACTGTTGCTATCTTATGTTTGTTAACAAATAAAATATTTGTAATTAATTCAAGCAAGGCTTTTAAAATAACTTTCAATTTTCGCTCTTTGCTTTGCTTTTGCAATAATTCAGACATTGGGATAGTCGTCAAGTTTTTGCATGTGTAATTTTGTTTTTGTTGGGAATATTGCTTCCTCGTCAAGCATGGGGAAGGATCAGAAAAAAAAAGAAAAATATAGAAGAAAGTTTCGTAATGGCCACAACATACTAGTTTGAATCTGTAACCGGTTATAATTTGTTTTTCTTCGAATCTTCGAAATTTCGAGCGCGTGTTTGGATTTTGGTTCTCGTGCTCGAGTTTTTGATCTTATATTTATTTAAAGCGAGTAAGTCTTAAATCGTTTGCAACTTCCATTTCATTGCATCCTAATCAATATTTTATTATTATGTTTTTTTGTTATCTGTTACAGAGGCATATTCGGAAATTTACCTTTGTATACATGTATTTCGTAGTAGTATAGTAAATATTGAAATGTATTTATGAAAGTATAGTTTCATTTTTTAATCTTCATAAAATAATAAATCAGCTTGAATAAATAATAAAAATACGGAAGATTTCTGTAAAATAAACGGAAGAAAACTGGCGTCCTGGCTGACAGTTTTTTCCGTAAATTTTACGGATTTTTTTTTACAGTGCAGTAGATACAGTAACAACATTTAAGAGTTAAAGAATGAATATAGTAATGATTTATGCTCCATGATTAGATTGTTATTTTCATCTAATACATTTTTAAATACGGTTGCTTCGCCTTTTCTTTTGTGACGTTTCAATCTGTGGCAACATCTCCTCTTCCTGATCTCTTTATTAATCCACAATACAAGAGCAGCTTCCATTTTTAAAATATTTACTTTGCTAGACGGCTCTGCAAGCTACAATATTGAAACTAAGTTCTGAACTTTTACGGATATCTTTTTGTTTTGACTTTTAACTTTACGTGTGGAAGATTCACTCATACTTATTGCCGCTCTAACCGTCGACGTTTTGTAGTTGTTCAAACACATCGAGAATCTTACCCTTTTTTACATTTTTCTATCAGAAACTTTCTTTTTCTTCCCATCTTCACAAACTTTAGATGAAGGTGACTCTAAGGTGCCATTGTATTTCATCAACTTTTATATTTAGAATGAAAAAAATAAATAAATGAAAGATGCTGAGAGTGGTTATTTGATGAACTAGACTAGTTTGGTGTGGGAACTTTGGCTGTCAGTGACGCGAAAAGGGATTTAATAACATTCTCTAAATTAATATTTAGTGGCCAATAACGATGCTGATACTTCTTTCCAAAATATTTTGTGTTGTGGGCAAAAAAATTGCGTTAGCTCAAAAATTCGTTACGCGTGAAAAATTCGCGTTATAGCCATTTCGCGTAAGTCGAATCGCGTTGTAGCGGGAGTCGACTGTATTTTAACTTTTTGGGTGAAACGCATTTAAAGTTCCCGACGCATCCGCCATTTTGGAGCAAACTTGATCCAGTGCTCCGCAGCGATAGCATTGCTGCTGATGATAAAGCACGAAACAAACGTTTATTCCAACATTTCCCTGCTATTAGTATGGAATCCAAAATACGTTTCTTCAAACAATCTCAAAAACCCGTTTCTGCAGATACTGCACTTTACTTATCCACGGCTGTCTTCATTCCCTAATACCGTTCACTTTTTGGTGCTTCTTTATCAATTTTAAACATACAATGTCCAACAGTTTTTGTATAATTCCTGACATTACATTAAAATTTTGATAAGCTTTCTTTTTTGATCCACTCTGTTTCATTTTAGAGATCAATTTCCTCTCAAGAGGTTGTCTTTCGTGATTTTGAACGCGTGCTCAAAATAAATGAGCTTTTTTTTTTTTTTTTTTTTTTTGTAGTGTAAGTTTATGAAAACAGAATATCACCATCCCACGTAGTTGAAATTAAACACCATTGCAAGCAAACTTCAAAAGTTTCTGCGGAATTCCAGGTATAGAAGACAAAATATAGAAGAGAAATAATTTGCATGAAGATAAAATCTATTCCGTGTTTGTTGTTTAAATAAATAAGCTCACATTATAAATAACGTGCAACATTCTTCTTCAAGCTTCGTTCACCATTTTTCAGAAGAAATGTTAACGCACAATGGGGTGGTTTCCTTCAGTCAAAAGTACTACTTTTAGTCATTGAAATGGATAGAATGAGCAAAAAAAAAAAAAAAAAAAAAAAAAAATACATGGACCCAGAAAATACTTTCATTTTCCCAACAGTTTTTTTTAAATTAATTTTTTAAAATGTCCGATTTTTCAAACAAGGCGTGGCGTCACTTTATGACGTCACAAATGATGCAATGTGGCGCATCTTTCTACTACGTTTCCACGTTATGATAATCAAGGCAGCGAATTAAAATTGCTTTCTACGCTTGTTATCAACCCTATCGTTGCCAATACACGTGAGTAAAGACGCGAATTAAATATTTTGTTCTGTGAATGGCAACATTGAATGGCATTTCATCATTTGTTATGTCATACGACAGAAGTGTAAACATTGAAAGCGCACCGATTTAAGTAATTTTTTAAAAATATTAAACTAATATAAATTATTTAAAAAATGGTCGGATTCTGTGTTTTTAAGCATGCTCTTTCAGAAAAAAAAAAATACTTTTAAAATTTTGGAAACGACCCCATTTTAAATATATTTACGAACAAATTGGAAAACCAATTGCTTGCCTTGTAAAAAAAAAGGACTTACGGGCTCCTTTTAGTTACAGACTACTTGTGCCAATTTCCTGTTTTGATCCTTCTTTATAAATATTCCGCAAGCTCGAATTCAATTTCTGGAAATATGAAAACAAGCGAAATAATCCATGAACAAAATGAATAATTCAGCAAGAAATCTAAAGAAGATATCATTTCTGATAGCTCTTCACAGATTCGGAAGCTTAACATTTTTTTTAATTTTTGGTACCTTAATAGTTCTGTTTTCAGATGATTATTTTTGATTCCAATGGTAATCTAAGGAGTATTTCAGTCAGACTTCAAAGATAATGATGGTATGCATAAATCATGTCTCTGATTTCTCTTCGTGATTACATACTATTCCATGCATTCGTACAACGTAAAGCTATTGCCAAGCCATTCGGCTTACATTTAAATATTCAGTCTTTTACGAATGTGTTTAGAAAGCTTTGAAATCCAAGTATAGTTTCGCAGAGTTGTTTTTTTTTAATAAGTTTCATTCGTTTTGGAACTGTTTCCTTAGGAAAAATGTACAATTTCTAATGTTTTTCCTCATTTCTTTTCTGGAAAACACACCTCCTGTTTCAATAATGAGATATTCAAGTAAAAATTAATGCACTATTTGGAATAATTTGGTTTTAGAAATGTTACATGAATCTGCCTCCACCCCCTCTTAAAAAAAAATCATTTCCTTCTTTTGTAAAAGAAAGCATCAAACATACTAAACTAAATACCGGACAGCTTTTTTTTTTTTTTTCATTTTAGGACAGGATTGTCCAACTAAATTAATTAAACTGTAACTTTAAACGCATAGAGATCGTTAAATTACCACAGGGACGGAAATAATCATAGAATCTACTAAAATTACACAGCATTTTTTGCTGTAACATATTTTACAGCCTAAACATAAACTTTTAATGTTGCTTCATTTACGATTCAGAGTGAGTTTTCACTACAATCATCATGGATTCACTTTTACAAGTTCGTCTTAAAACCCTAAAGACACACTTAAGGACGAGAAACCAAAATGTGTACTTAGACCTCATCTAAAACCATAAGTTTTTTTTCACGTACCAAGCAAAACTCAAAAACAGTGAAAAGCATAATGTTGAAATTAAGTGAACTAAATATCGTCAAGCTGCACGTATGGATGAAAAGACATCCGACAAAAGCCTTTCATCCATAAGCTCATTACTTTTTGCATTGAAAAAGGTGTTTCCTGTAACACCGAACACGTGTCTGCTGTAATTGGCAATTTGTGCTTTTTTGACGTTTTTTTCTTACAATACTAGACATATTTAATCGTTGTTTTTTCATACAATTTTGATGATCTTTCAAGCGAAATTTTAAAGCACGCCGAGTCTATCCAATATAGGCAAGTTTACAACTGCAACTAATTTTATAAATTCCACAACAATTGGAAAAACAACTTGATTAAAAAATTGCTTTTGTCGGATGTCTTTTCATCCATAAGCTCATTACTTTTTGCATTGAAAAATCGTTCCCTGTAACGCCGAAACACGTGTCTACAGTAATCTGCAATTTGTGCTTTTTTGACGTTGTTATTTCTTACTTTAACTAAAGCATATTTTGTCTGAACTTTCACTTTAAATTCTTCCTCTAAAATGAAATATTAGATTTGTTTTCGTAGAAAACTTGAACAATGATTTGTTAAGCCTAAAGACATGTGGCACCCATAAATGCTATAGTGCGGCCTAAAAGTTTAAACACGATGAAAATATTTGACTGAAAAAATAATTATTCAATGGAATCTTTTCAAATACCTACTATAGGAGTATAGAATGATCATGAATATGTGTCTGAAAACTTGAAAAGAAAAAGAAAAACAATCATAAAGAGAACCAAAAACAAAAGACATGTTTTATTGTCGCAAAAGTTCAAACGGTCAACTAATTTGTCCGTATACTTTTTTATTCCGCTGTTGCTAATATAGCTGAAAATCATTGTAAAAGGTTCCTTTTATTGCAATTTTCAGTTTCGAAAACAGAAAATAGAGTTCTGTCCTCGATCACCTTCCGTATTCACCTGATGGCTATTTCCTATTCCCAAAATTGAAAATTGCAAAGAAAAGTGACTTTTATGGTGATATTCCAGCCATTCAAGCAGCCGTGACACAAGCGTTAAAGAGCAATCCCAAAACCGATTTTAATAAGACGATGGATGAATTGATTGGCCGTTCAAAACGTCGTGATGAGTCAAATGAATCCCATTCTGAATATACTACTCTTTTATAACAAACTAGTGGTACCCGCACGGCTTTGCCCGTAATAGAAAAATTAAAAGGTCTTTTGGTTCGCCTGTATATTTACAAATAATGTATGGTGAATTTTCTCGCCAATTGGCTTGTACCCATGTTACGGTTCCACGTTATGATAATTTCGTATTTCGCCAATTGGCTTGTGCCCATGTTACGCTTCCACGTTATTATAATTGCGTATCTCGCCAATTGGCTTGTGCCCATGTTACGGTTCCACGTTATGATAATTTCGTATCTCGCCAATTAGCTTGTGCCCGTGTTACGGTTCCACGTTATGATAATTTCGTATCTCGCCAATTGGCGTGTGCCCATATTACGGTTCCACGTTATGATAATTGCGTATCTCGCCAATTGGCTAGTGCCCATGTTACGGTTCCACGTTATGATAATTTCGTATTTCGCCAATTGGCTTGTGCCCATGTTACGGTTCCACGTTATGATAATTTCGTAATTTACTCGTCCGTCTTATGATAATTTTGTTTTGAAAATTGGAATAGAAAAAGAACCACATCGAATTTTCAAAAAATCGCTTCGAGATGCACACCCCCATGCTACAAACTAACTTTGTAGCAAATTTCATGAAAATCGGCCGAACGGTCTAAGTGCTATGCGCGTCACAGAGATCCTGACAGACAGAGATCCGGACAGAGAGACTTTCAGCTTTATTATTAGTAAAGATTACCACGATTATTCTATCAGCAAAACATTCGGTTAGTTTTAGATCACACTGTGTATGGCCTGGAATAATACCAAAATGCAATCAAAATATAAAAATGTATATTTTGTATGTTGCAAAGACAAACTTCAGTTTTTCGCAATTTGTTATGCGCGAACGATAAGAGTAAATATTCATAAGAACGTTTCAAGCAGTGCCCAAAGAGCGCGTGTCGCGTTTTCTAACTTTCAAACTGTCTCACGAAATTCTTTCACACAAAAGACACCTTTTCCCCGCACATATCATTAGAATAATTCCAGCCTGTGCGCTTCAAATATTTCCTGCAAAAATCTCCCATTTCTTCGAGAATAATTCATGGCCGTTTCTTTCGTTCGTTCTTTGGGTGTGGTAGTATTTGAAGTTGGGAAAGAATTTCCCCGCAATTCCGGACAAAACGTCGATGAATTGATATCGGAATTATTAGGTGGATGCAGACGGATGACGCTATCGCGGGGGAGGAGTCATTGATGACTGGTGATTTGACTACAGAATTGGTATGTTACTTTTGCGTGTACTCATTTCAAATACAGTCGAATCTCGTTAATTCGAACACGATTAAAACGATTTACTAATAAGACATACTGCATTTGCGATCCCCATCCTATTGTTTGTTGATTATTGTTGTTCAGATAAGACAAACTGCGGTTATTATTACTATTCCTATTCAGAGTCACAACTGACTACAACTGTATTTTATGTCGAGAACTGCATACTAAGTGCCTTGCCTCCTTTATTTTATATACCGATAGATGGCAGCACCATCACCGGATCGAACAGTTAATGAGAATTTAGAACTAGTCGAGGAGCTAATAGCTACCTAGTACTAGCACCCCCAGAGATATCGTTTCACTTGGAGGACATTGAGACCACGAGCATATTTAACGTCGACCAGTCCCCTTTAATGACGACGGTGGGTCTTCGACCATCGAGGTTCGAACTCAGGACCCTCCGGCCCCGAATCCGACACTCTACCGATCGGGCTACCACGGCCACAACTACGGTTATTAAGACGAAGAAATTTGAAGGGTCCCTATGTTTTCGGTGCAAAGGAGGTCCAGTGTATTCGTGAGCTTGTTTTTTGAAAACTCTTCATCTACATCCAGCAATATATCTATGTCTACTTATACATCAATTATTGTTTTCTTTATTTGTCAATATACTTACATCTATCTTTGTCTATTAGCCTTTGTCTATCTCTTTCTCTCTATTCTTACTTCAAGAATGGTTTTGTCATCTCTACCTAATTCTATCTATCTCTCTATCTGTCTCATTATCTCTACCTTCAGAAAGATTTTTGCAATCACTCTATCTACTTCTATCTATATAGTTCGACAATCTGTCTCATTATCTCCTACCTGGAAAAAGATATTTCTATCTCTATCCATCAATCTATATCTATCTCTCTATTTATATACATACATCTCTTTGTCTCTTTACATATACCTGGAGAAAGATCTATGTTGATGTTTTTAAACAGTCTATCTATTTCTATCTCCATCTACAATCTGTCTCAATATATCTACCTGGAGAAAAATATATCTATCTATCTTTATATATATATATATATATATATATATATATATATATATATATATATATATATATATATATATATATATATATATATAGTGGTCGCCACTTTTATGAATTACGTTTGTTCTAAACAGTTTTGATCCCATACGGTAACTGATTCAATAGAGCGGCTAATTCAGTAACGGTAGATGTTGTTCTGTTTTTGACGATTTAATTCATTTAAGCGGTTAATTCAATTAACCACTGATTCAATTAACTGGCGCCCGCTACATATAAGTCATTGTTTGTACCTGAAAAGAACGTAGAACATTATTCCTTTTCGTGCGTATGAGCATTTCATATGATTTGATGCGAAGTTCAACTGAAAAACCACTTTGTTCTCGGATAGAAATGACGTCATTATCACTCCATTTACGCATCCTCAGTGGTCCGCCCATAAAAATAACTCACAGCAGCTCCTAGCCACCCCTGTAAAGATATATTTCAGAGTCGTCATAACTCTTGCTGAAGAATCGCTCTCCCGGGGAACGAATGAATCAAGAATGTGATAATGGGAGTCGTTTCTTACGTCTTGGAGAGGCAGTCCTAAACCTCAAGCCTCCTTTATTCCACATCCACTCTACATAATGGGTGGCCAAAGATGTTTCTTCGGGAGATTTTGAACTTTGGACGGAGGAAAGAATAAAAGAGTCGCCAGGAAAGTGGAATTACCGGAGATTTAGGGGGGGGGGACTGTTATTTACTGTTGACTTTTTTTCCTGATGTTCCATCCTTGCAAACGCTACAGCAATGTCTACATTTATGATGTATTGTAAGTATAGGGGCGCAAGAATATTTGCTGGTGGAAGAGACGACTGTCTGTTCGCAAATATGTCTAATCAATAGATGGAAAAGAAATAAAAGATGATGTTCCAAAAAGTACAAGTGGCTACATTTTTTATCTTTGTGCTGAAGAAGCAATATCTTTCTTTGCCAATTATTTCCCCTGACTGTTGGAGTTTCAATACAAAAAGAGCAGATAGAAGATATTTTCCTTAGCATGGTTCAAGAAACTCAAATAAAACTATTATTCCTGTAGAGTTATAACACTCTCCTCTTTTCAATAGTGTCCTTAAAGCACACCAGAGTTTCACAGATGTAGGATATTTATAACGCGCAATTCAAACAGCATCGACTTTATGTTCAAATATTATTGACTTTCTTTTGTTGAAAGAGTTTTTCGAACTCTACTAACTCCAAACTCTGCTAAAACGTTACTTTTCTCGGTTTAATCCTTACTATTTAATGCCTTTTCACTACAGCTCCATTTTTGCTTCCTTTTACAAAAAAGGAAGTATTGTATTCGCGAAAAAATTTTCACTGAAAAATCGACCTTAATTTCCATTTTGCTCGACCCCGAATGAATGCTGAGTTTATTTTTCAACCACGACCACACGTGGATATGTGCCTAGGAACGTACAGACACCCGAAATATCCATTTTGACGATCCACGAGTTAATTACAGCGAGTTTTCTCGTGACGTCTGTATGTACGTATGTATGTGTGTATGTATCTCGCATAACTCAAAAACGGTATGTCCTAGAAAGTTGAAATTTGGTACTTAGACCCCTAGTGGGGTCTAGTTGTGCGCCTTCTTTTTTGGTTGCATTCGGATGCTCCAAAGGGGGTCTTTTGCCCCTGCTGCGGAGGAAATCTTTGTTAATTTCGATGTAAACTCAAGTGGTGTTATAATTTGGCGGACACTTGGTAACATATCGCCAAGTATTCTGGTCGCCAAATTTTGCCGCCAACTTGGCGACGATTTTTTTTTTTTTTTTTGAGCAATCACGATTGCTTATTGTTCTCACTTGACCGTTTTTGGCGTCCGTGCCTTTTTCAGCTTGGACCAGGCCTGCAGCACCACCGTCCACAAGCGGCGGCGCGGCTGGTCCTGAGCACTGTCCCCCGGAATCCACTTTTGCTGGGCGGTGGCGTCCATGTCCCACACACACGAACGCCTACACACACACACACACACACACGAACGCCTACACACACACACACACACGAACGCCTACACACACACACACACACGAACGCCTACACACACACACACACGAACGCCTACACACACACACGAACGCCTACACACACACACACACGAACGCCTACACACACACACACACGAACACCTACACACACACACGCACGTACACAACACTCACTCACACACATGCATACATACACTTACGCACCCACGCACCCACACACATGCGCCTACACAAACACACACGCTCGTGATTGCGAAAAACATAATTTGAATTCAAGATGCCAAAAATTCAAATCAAATTTTTTTTTTTTAAATCTGGTTTCAATTTGGCCACTGTTGGTGATATTTAGAGAGTAAACTATTGAATCACATTAAAACTGCCAATAATGAGAAAATGACATTAAATTAGAGTAAAAGGAAGTCATGTGATGCACACATCAGCTCGTTATATTATCACTTACCATAATCAATCAGCAGGTGCTTGCAACTTTTGATCAGAAACTTGAAAAATACATTCCATTCAAAGTTTATGTTGTAAATGCAAGGAATTTTGAAAACTCGCCTCAATTTATTTTAATCAATCGAGTATTTTAACAAAACTTCATTTAACATGGAATGTAAGGGAAAAAAAAAACATGGAAATAAATTACAGACACATTAATATATTTTTCCCTGTCTATTAGTAACTCCCTAATTGAGAGTAGATGGGAGTAAGGGTTATAATAAAAGCCTGAAAAATAACAAATTTTACAGTTTACATAGTTATATCATGAAAATCGTATATTAATGTTGTAAGAGGTACTGCAGTCATAGTTTTCCAAATATAGATTGCTTACAACAAGCAATTGTTAAATTAATTTTATACTTTATTGCGTAATGATTCATTTTGCTCAATCATGTTTAAATTGACGTGGATTGATAATTAAAACAAAATACACTGCTCATCTCAATACAGATTTTTTTTTCATTCCTATAGGAAAGATTTTAAACCATAGACGATTCTTTACTTGCTTTTACAAAAAGGAAGTGTATTCGCGAAAAAGTTTTCACTCAAAATTCGGCCTTAATTTCCATTTTGCTCACCCTCGAATGAATGTTGATGTTTTTTTTTTTTTTTTTCAACCTGACCACACGCGGATAAGTGCCTAAGAACGTATAAACCATAGACTAATAATAAGAGTAGACCGAGCTTTCTCATTCTTGCTGATAAAGAAAATTGGTTCATAGATGTATCATGTGACTAGTGGAAGGGCTTGGCGAAGACTTTGGCAGCATGGTTGCTAGATGGCAGCATTATCTATAGTTTGGCACTCGACATGTATTTTAAGACAATGTGTTTTCATTAAAAAAAACTTCCAGGTGCAGAGATTGAACTGTTTTTCTTTTAGTTATGCATTATTTTGACATTAGTAATAGTTTTTGATCAGTTTTCGGTAACTTTTATTTCATTTGGAGCTGTCAGCGTTGGCGTGAACGAAATGGCGTAAACGTTTTGCGTTAACGCAAAAATGTACTACTCGGTATCTTAAATTGAAACTGTAGGTAAAAATCTTACCGTTTGCTGATTCTTCTTGGTCGCTTGCATCTTTTATTGCTTAGAAAGTTATTGAAATTGACTAAAGAAAATGCACAACACTATCTAAACGAAAAACTCACTATATTAACAAAATATTTACAACTTAGAATAACAAATTTACAAATCGGACTCCATAAAAGATCATTCTTCCGTGTTCCATCAATTCTATTTATTTTATTTCGCGCTGGCGTTGATCGTCTGCTACGTTTAACGCCCGCTGTTGCTAGGATATCCACCAGTCACATGGTTTGGTTTATGAGCAGCAAAAGGGTTGCCATAGCTCGGTCTACTCTTATTATTAGTCTATGGTATAAACACTCGAAATATCCATTTTGACATTCCCCGAGTTAATGACAACGACTTTTCTCGTGACGTCCGTATGTGCGTATGTGTGGATGTACTTATGTATGCCGCATAACTCAAGAACGATATGTCCTAGAAAGTTGAAATTTGGTACGTAGACTCCTACTGGGGTCTAGCTGTGCACCTCCCTTTTTGGTTGCATTCGGGTGTCTATAAAGGGGTCTTTTGCCTCTTTTTGGGGGGAAATCATTGTTAATTTCGATGGATACTCAAGTGGTGTTATAATTTGGCGGACACTTGGCGATACATCGCCAGTCTTTAGGTCGCCAAGTTTTGTCACCAACTTGGCGACAAATTTGGTGACTTTTTTTTTAAAATCCCGTTTCAATTTAGCCACTGGTGGTGATATTTAGAGAGTAAACTACTGAATCACATTAAAATTGCCAGTAATGGGAAAATGACATTAAATTGGAGTAAAAGGAAGTCATGTGATGCACACATCAGCTCGTTTTACTTATATTTTGTTGTTACAAGTATTTACTCACTTTTGTCTGCCACACTTTTAAAAACATGTTTCTACAAAAGTTAAAGCAACAGCAACTGCTGACGAAAACAGGGTCACCTACCCGATATTTCGAAAACATATGATCAATCCACATTAGGGCCGTGGTAGCCCGATCGGTAGAGTGTCGGATTCGGGGCCGGAGGGTCCTGGGTTCGAACCTCGATGGTCGAAGACCCACCGTCGTCATTAAAGGGGACCGGGCGACGTTAAATATGCTCGTGGTCTCAATGTCCTCCAAGTGAAACGATACCTCTGGGGGTGCTAGTACTAGGTAGCTATTAGCTCTTGGACTAGTTCTAAATTCTCATTAACTGTTCGATCTGGTGATGGTGCTGCCATCTATCGGTATATAAAATAATGGAGGCAAGGCACTTAGTATGCAGTCCTCGACATAAATACAGTTGTAGTCAATTGTGACTCTGAATAGGAATAGGAATCCACATTAGGCTCTAATCAAGTTGGTGTGCTGCTTTTCTGTTACAGTAGATTCTAAGAAAATCGTTATATCAGGGAACAGAAATTTAGTTCGCAAAAAAACAATTATGGTGGAAACATTAACTGAAAAGAATATTTCGAAAACTTCGCGACACATGATTGAAAATAAAGTTTAATTGACAATCGAAAGTGCTTTAAACTTAATTTTAATACATTGAAATGGAAATACATTTATCGAAAGTTGTTGAGATAGCGGCTGCGAACAATGATTTACCCTTATTTACACAAAATCCAAGTATGCAAGCAAACAATTTGTTTAAGATTTGAAAAATAAATTGTCATCCAAAACAGTCAATAAGGATTGTCTTTAACAATTGAAAAACTTCGCTTGAAAATTCAGCAAAGGAGTGAATTTCGAAAAATCAGTAGTAAAAGGTGCAGTTAGTATTTTTACTCTGCATCCCGCAATCAGTTTTTCCTACTCTATACATTAGTGTTGATGTTTGGAAGCTGTCGGTATAAATCTGAAATGGTACTCGTATTCTATAGTGAATGTATGGAAGTTATTGCAATAAATTTCACTGACATGGTATTCTGGTGTTGATGTATGGAAACTATTGCAATAAATTTTCCTAACACGATATTCTAGTGTTAATATGTGTGGAAACTACTACAACAAGTGTTTTTTTTTTTTTTTTTTTTTTTGACATAATATTCTGGTGTTGATGCATGGACGGTATTACATTTTTTCTGAGACTATATTTTAGTGATGAAACAGGGAAGCTATTTTTACAAACTGAAGCTCCTCGAAGCAAAGAGTTGTAAGTGCCAAAAGCAGAAAAAAGGAGATTACTAGTAAAAATGCTAGGAGAAAATCTCCTCTGTTTTAAGGCAAGAGATTGTACTAGTAGCCCAGGTAGGTGCTTTAGGAATCTCTTCAATGAAAGAGTCTACCTAGGGTTTGGTCTTTGCACGTGTTTTACTCAAAACTTTAAAAAGTCCAATTGCATCTTTTGCTTCTCCTTGCCTTAATTCTGCAGTTCAGGACAGTGATCGTTAACCCGCTACCCGCGGATCGGAACTGTGATATATTTGTGAATATTTGGTCCGCCTAAATATTTTTGCTTCAATACCTCTTTCTATATTTGCTAGCATTTCAATAAGCACTAGTGTATCAAATGGAACGTATTTCGTTGTTGTTGTTGTTGTTGTGTTGTGGCTTCATTCCCATGATCTAGTCGATGCCAGACCAGGTCCAAAAGTTTATGAATCGATAAGAAGTTGTACACTAAAGGCCTGTTCACATATCGACCGTCCGTTCCGTCCATCACGTTTTTTTCCTCTCGAAATAGGTTTTCTTTGCTTGTTGCCATGACAACAAGCCATCTTGGACGGGACCGGTTTCGATTAGAAGAACCTTGATATTTGACGGCCGTTTAAAGTAGAACGGCATTTCATTGGTTTCCGCCAATCAGCGCGCTCTTCCCTCTGGCGGAGAGAAGAGGATCAAAAAACAGGATGGACGGGACGGACGGCCGATAAGTGAACATCCCTTAAAAGCGGGTTGGTCGATAGATCTTCATATGTCTGCCACAAACAAGTTGGGAAGGGGAGGCTTCAGCTGAGGATCATTTAGTGCACGTCTGGACGCTTTTCTCTCCTCTGGTAAAAATACGTTTCTTAGCCCACTCTTGAGTCTACTGATCTTGACCTGGATGGTTCTATCCGCGTCAAGAACTTCACTTCAAGGACTCATTGCTTTTCAGTGTATTAGTAATTTAACAGGAGAAATTTAAAAGATCCATTTTATGTTAAAGAGATCAATCTTCAGTGATCAGATCTCATACTCTGCTCCTATTCCTATTCCTATTCAGAGTTACAACTGACTACAACTGTATTTATGTCGAGGACTGCATACTAAGTGCCTTGCCTCCATTATTTTATATACCGATAGATGGCAGCACCATCACCGGATCGAACAGTTAATGAGAATTTAGAACTGGTCCAGGAGCTAATAGTTACCTGGTGCTAGCACCCCCAGAGGTATCGTTTCACTTGAAGGACATTGAGACCACGAGCATATTTAACGTCGCCCAGTCCCCTTTAATGACGACGGTGGGTCTTCGACCATCGAGGTTCGAACTCAGGACCCTCCGGCCCCGAATCCGACACTCTACCGATCGGGCTACCACGGCCCATACTCTGCTCATAACATCCCTTTTCGGCAGCACTTGCATCTGTAAAGAGCTATCCTCCTAAATGGAGAGTGTTACGTCAAAACTAAGGAATCATGTTTCTAACACTTATTTCGAGAATTCGCTCCGAATTGCTTCATCACAGATAAAGTTGCAGCGCCTCTTGTAGAAGTTGGTTTGCAGCTCCAGCAGAGTACAACTCAACTCAACTCGCCAGTGCCGGTGTTGACGTTTTGAAAAGCCTGCACGCGGCAGTCGGCAGCTAGTCATTTTTCTCTTGACTTGTCATGCTGTAGTTTTACCTTTGAATGTCTTTTACCTGTTTCTAGTTCTTTACAATGCTCGTACTTGTTTAGTGTTTTAAAGATATTAAATTGGTTCTTGTGAAACGAATGCTATATACAGTATACTCCCGATTATTCGTGCTAATCACCGGGCGGCGTAGCACGGATAATTGAAAAACACGGATAATCCGAAAAATCATTTAAGGAATATGCAGGGTAACTATTTAAGAGGAAATTAGAAAAAACTATGTATATACTCACACAAACCAGGAACTTTTCTTCGAAATTTATTGCTTAAAAAAAAATCGGTAATACATTTTTGTTTTCTTTGTTTGTTTAAATTGTTGCGTATGTCCGTACGAATTTTTCTTACTGCAATTATTTCTCCGTAATCGTAACTTCCTTCACTCACGTAATCCAATAAATGTTCCACAGATTGTAGAGCAGTAGAATATGAAAATGTATTTTCTTCATGTTCTTCATCTGCGTTTTCGGTATCATCACTTGCGTTTGATTCAGTAACAAGTTCAATGATATTTTCGTCAGTTAGACATTGAAATCCTGATTCACATTCGTCGCTTTTAAACCACACTTCGACATTTTCAGCGTCAACTGATTTGAAACCTTCGATTTCTTTAACTTCCTCAATGATGTTATCGATATTATCGATAACATCATCGAAGCTTTAGAAAAGTGTGATTCCGAAATGATGAAAGGATAATCCGCAAACCGGATAATCCGCACACGGATAATCGGGAGTATACTGTACTCCTTCTTTTGACTCTGGTAAGTCAATGTCGACAGATTAGTAAAAGAGAAAGAATCTAGCATCGACACACAGAAAAACCACTTTGCATCGCACTGCTTCAATTTGTCTGTTCTCATTAGTTTTATTGTTGTTTAAGTGCCACGGCTCTTCCAAGTCATCTTCCTTAACTCGAAACTAGATTTACTGGTCCACTGAAAATTGCTTTGCTTGAAGAGCCATCTAAAAAATAAAAATGAAAAAAACATTTAAGGCGATAATAAAACGTTCATCATGAAAAGATCCCTCTTTCTTCAAAAATGTTTGTTAACTTGTTCATTCGCTAAGCTCTTCAATCGCCAGGAACACATAACGAGATTATTTGGCTACTACAACTTTAACCAACAAATAAATTGCAATCCGAATGGCAACCAGAGGATTGAGCGGCCGAGTCCATAGCTCCCTTTAACACGGTATCCATCTCAAGAATCGTTCTCTGGGGGATTTATGACGTCACGAGGGTGATAATGGGAATCGTTCTTTGAGTCGTTAAGGGACGACCGAATCGTAAGCACAAACTCCATTTTTATACCCGTTGCCAGTTTGCGAAATGGATGAAAAGAAATGTCTTAGGCGGGCTGCCTTACGACGAAGGAAATGTTTGTGGATGAATTGATTATTATGTGATGCTAAAATGTCCAATATCAGTGTTCATTTCTGTTTTATGAAGCATTCAGAACTTAAAAAAACCAAAACGAGTTATCACTTAATTGCGCGCTTTAGCCATTTATGCGAGAGAAGTTTTTATAACAGTGATAATCATTTATTATCACTTCTTTATTAAAATTGGTAACAGGAGTAGTAACCCAATTTGGTACCATCTGATAGATACGTCTTGTAAATGCAGTATTTTTTAAAAACTATCTTTGACTTATTTATACTTCGGAGGGATGCTTTAATTTACAGTTTTGGAGCATGGGTGTTCAAAATTTTAAAACAATTTCAAAAACCTACTTTTTATATACTTACGAGTGAGGACCAATGTAAGGAAGAGTACTGGTCACGAGAGTCTAAATAGTTTAGTTCTGTCTAAGGCTCCTATATATACAGAGACTAGTTCAGTTTGATGGAACACACAGTGACATCAAAAACTCTAATTTGTAAATAAATAAAAGAGTTTTAAAAAATAAGAGATTTTAGAATTTTTAATTTTATGGTTTAAAAAGTTTTTCTGCATAAATTTAGTGAATTTTTAGCACTTTTGAAGGTAAAGCTCATCCAGTATTTCTTTTCCTAATTCAGAAGATATTTTAATCATATAAGTCATGCATAAATTCGACATTGTGATATCTTGGTAATTTACTCGTCCATCTTATGATAATTTTTCTCGGGAAAATGTTCTTAAAATTTTAATAGAAAAAGAACAAAATCGAATTTTCGAAAAATCGCTTCGAGGTGCACACTCTCATGCTACAAACTAACTTTGTGCCAAATTTCATGAAAATCGGCCCAACGGACTAGGCGCTATGCGCGTCACAGAGATCCAGTCATCCAGACAGACTTTCAGCTTTATTATTAGTAAAGATAAAACTGCGAGAAATACAAAGTATTGACACGTTCAAACCTGTTACTCCAAAACATCAATCGCTGACCCCATAAATAAGAGTAAACAAAGCCTAAAAATTCAAAATTTTGTTCATCACCTTAATTTCTCTTATTAGCTTACATTTTTTTATGTTCACATGTCTTTTGAACTGCGAATTGAAATATGAATTATTAGTTTGTAATTTCTGTTATCAATTTTTTTCTTCAATGTGTTCTTCAGAGAAACTGCTCTCAGTGAGAAGTACCTTTAATCAAAATTCATTCATTGAACATTTTATTTCTTCAGAACAATAATTTTCTCTACTTTAGAGCATGTGTGTGTCGGGATTAAATTCCTAAATTTCCCAGTATAGTCAATGAGAAATAATTGAATCCTGAGTCGTGACTAATTTCATATGTGAAAAGGGAGTTTAATGTTTCAGTAAATTACCACCGAAACGGTTCTAGGTGTGTTTAGCATTCCACTGCACCTCTTTCTTAAATTCCTTTAATGAACATTTTAACAGTCTTTTGTTGTTGTTGGCCACCTAGGCTGGCAATTTGAGGTGTGCTGCTTCACTTTTCCAACTGTACCGTCATTTGGTGTGAAATCCGACTTCCACAGTACACACATGCCACAGGACCCGTTAATAAAGACCCGTTTATAGGGTAGGCGACCATTCACAGCAAAACAACACATTCACACAAAGGAAGGACAAGGACAATAGAGAGAAAGTACATCCATGCCGGAGCCGGAATTCGAACCCGGGACCTCCCGTTCGCAGTCAGACTCCTCTGACCACTAGACAAGGCGGACTACAGTCTTATTACAGTATTCATTGTCAGTTAAACAGTTCTGAGAGGTTTTGTGTTCTATCAATAAAATTCCATAATTTTTTTCACTATCTGTTCAAGTAACAGACCATAATACGGTTTTGGTTTCCCCTCGTATTCCATATTGTTAATGAGCGGCTCGTGGCAATCTAGTAAACCAGGACCAATGAGCGTCCTGTAAAAGTTAAATGCTTATAAATTTTATTAAAGCTGCGACACATTTAATTACCTCCGATATTCACGCTATGAAAGTAATTAGAATCACACACTGGCAATCAAAAACACCTTCCTACAACGGTTCTTGGATCCTATTTTGCCGCGTTGCAGTTTAAAAGCTCATTTTCCTTCGTCGCCTTCCCGGACCACGCGAAAGCAACTCTAATTAAAACCCGAGACACATAATTAGCCTCTTTTAGCGATACATACATTCCGTTAACTTCGTCTCGTGCGATCTGAGGCCGCCATAAGAGGAGAGCTCACTCATCCGACATATTTGTTCACAAACTGAACGCATGTTGCCACTAGTACGAGGCGTAATCAAAACATGCGGTGAATATTTTTCTTTTAATCAAGTTTGCGTGGAACTTGACTTTTTATCCTCCAAAATACTGGCCTTTGCTAGCAATATACTTATCTCACCGCTGAATGCATGAATGGAAGCATGTCTGGAACATTGATAAGAGATAAAATAGACTTTCCTTTTATTCATGAAATCAAGACCCTAAGTCACATGATCGATTTTAAAGCAAAGCATTGGAAGAAATCAGATTTCTTTTTCTCGTTTCACACAAACCGTGCCAACCATTTGTCGTTGTTGCTTCACGTGACTTGGGGTCTTTGGGTTAGCTTTTGCTAAGCCAATCATTGGACTTGATCCCTTAATTTTAATTCCTACTCTGAGGTCTGAAAGGCGTCTCCCCGAATGGCTTTCAGCTGCGTTGGTTGGTATGTTATTTTCAACGTCAACAATAGTATTCTGTAAGCTTAGTTTTAATATTTTTGAAGAGCTAGAAGTTACAAGGTGCTACATTCCGGTTAGTAAGGCAAATATGTGGACAAGCACGAGAAGAGGACATGTCAACCTAGTCGGAAACTAAACGCCCTAGTCTAATGGGGACCCGACTCGGAATCCGAGTAGTATAAATTTAATAAGTTTTATAGTGAAAGGGGGGCACAGCAATCGAACTGACAAGTGGCCCACCTTGGCTCTTGGTAGCCCTCGATGTGGCCGGACAAGAATACTTCTTTCTTCCAGAAACTCTCCAATCAGATGCATTCGAGAGAGTTTTTGGCTGACCACTGATGAAAATCACTGATTTGAAATCGGTTTGAATCATTATCAGTTCGAATCATGAGTACAAAATCAGTTTGATTCATCTGAAATAAAGTCAGTTTTAATTGAAGTTATCAGTTCGATACCCGTGATTCGCGCCAGATACGATAAACATAGTCTCACTTTAGCTTTTCAGGTAGCTGACTGACAAGTCCGTTAGCAAAGCTATCCCGTCAAGTAAAGCTATCTGTTTACACTTTACATGCTACCGGAGAAATTACATCATTCAAGCTTCAGCAGTTGCTGCTACAAAAAGTCCTTCATCGTACTTTTTGATCACACCTCGTAAGTGCACGAAAATTGCGGTAAAGATTGAGGAAAACTGGAGTCTATTGTATCTTGATTAATACTTCGATTCCGAGTCACAACTGACTACAACTGTATTTATGTCGAGGACTGCATACTAAGTGCCTTGCCTCCATTATTTTTTATACCGATAGATGGCAGCACCATCACCGGATCGTACAGTTAATGAGAATTTAGAACTAGTTCAGGAACTGGTGCTAGCACCCCCAGAGGTATCGTTTCACTTGGAGGACATTGAGACTACGAGCATAATTAACGTCGCCTAGTCCCCTTTAATGACGACGGTGGATCTTCGACCATCGAGGTTCGAACTCAGGACCCTCCGGCCTCGAATCCGACACTCTACCGATCGGGCTACCACGGCCATGATTAATACTCTAATAATTCAATCCATAGAAGAAGATTCTATTCATTGACATTTAAAAGAAGCATGGTATAAAAATGGGGTTATTAATCGGAAGTATGTCCCTATAAGCTATTAAAGTTAAAAAATCAGTTAACCTGCTACATTTGCTTGAAGTTACATTTTACTCAATTTTTCATCGGTTATTTTAAATATGCAGTACATTAAGCATCAATAAAGTATTTTCAAATACAGTTTGTTAATCGTTAAACTTACGAGTTCTAAACCCTCTAGTTCAGAAAGAATTAATATTTCTTCAGAGCAGTCTGAGACCACGAGAACTTGTTTGGCGAAAGAAAAACAAAATATAGTTTTTAAATGTACTGATAGATGGTGCTGTCAGAGTAATTTAAACGGAAAAGTGGTCCAAAAGGATTAAAGAATCACGAAAATGTTACTCGTCGAAAGGAAACAATAAATTATAAGAGATACTAAAAGTATAAAAATTCAATAGACAAAATTACATGCAGATAAAACAAAGATTGTGACAAAAGAAATAGAGAATCTTATTGAAACGAATGATAAGCACATATTTGTTCTGCTACAATAGATGGAAGCGTAAAACAGCATGTTTCAAGAGTAGCCGATAATTAATTCCCCATGACCTCTTGTGAAATATCAAGTAATTCTTGACCTGAAGTTTTAAAATTAGAGCATTTTAAAATTGTAATTATAATCGCCCTTTCAACTTGTGACAAGTTTTGTTGCAAGCATCTCTTGGCACCAAAATGTCGGACAGGTCTGCCTGCCGTCTACAGGGGTTCTAGTGCGACCTGGTCCCAGAGTACGAGCAGCGCTGTCGTCGAGGATACCCTTGCTGTTAACGAGAAATCGAAATCGCTTGTTGATTTATGATCACTTTGTCTCCGATATTATTAATTGTGCATTGTGTTGATGACCGGCTTGTTTGAATTCCGGTAACCAACAAATTACTGGGCTTATTAATTTTGAGCAGAAGTGCTCAATTTATGGAGACAGTTACGGAAGGGAGGAAGCTGCCTATAATTAAAGATGCTGTGATTGTTGGGGAAACATGACTACAACGGTTGTTATATACCCACTAGCTTTATTTTTTAACTAGTGATACCCGCACGGCTTTGCCCGTAATAGAAAAATCAAAAGGTCTTTTGGTTCGCCTGTATATTTACACATAATGTATGGTGAATTTTCTCGCCAGTTGGCTTTTACCCATCTAACGGTTCCACGTTATGATAATTTCGTATCTCGCCAATTGGCTTGTGCCCATGTTACGGTTCCACGTTGTGATAATTTCGTAATTTGCTCGTCCATCTTATGATATATTTTTTTTTTAATTGGAATAGAAAATGAACCACTTCGAATTTTCGAAAAATCGCTTCGAGGTGCACACCCCTATGCTACATACTAACTTTGTGCCAAATTTCATGAAAATCGGCCGAACGGTTTAGGCGCTATGCGCGTCACACACATCCTACAGACATCCAGACATCCTCCGGACAGAGAGACTTTCAGCTTTATAATTAGTAAAGAAGATGTCTTTAGTTAAGTTTTCAACACAATAACGCAATTGAATAAATTCAATGTAGTAAGGCACAAATTTCAATTGACCAGGAACTAATACTAAATTAAAAATTTAAAACAACTCCCCCACCTTGATTGCCGACCTCATATTACAATTACAAACGAGCTGATGTGTGCATCACATGACTTCCTTTTACTCCAATTTAATGTCATTTTCTCATTATTGGCAGTTTTTATGTGATTCAATAGTTCACTCTCTAAATATCACCAACAATAACCAAATTGAAGCCAGATTTAAAAATTTAAAAAAAATCGCCAAATTTGTCGCCAAGTTGACGACAAAACTTGGCGACCAAAAGACTGGCGATATATCGCCAAGTGTCCTCCAAATTCTAACACCACTTGAGTTTACATCGAAATTAACAATGATTTCCCCAAAAAAAGGGGCAAAAGACCCCCTTTGTGGCACTTGAATACAACCAAAAAGAGAGGTGTACAACTAGACCCCACTAGGGGTCTAAGTACCAAATTTCAACTTTCTAGGACATTCCGTTCTCGAGTTATGCGACATACATACGCACATACATACGTACATACAGACGTCACGAGAAAACTCGTTGTAATTAACTCGGAGATCAGCAAAATGGATATTTCGGTTGTCTGCACGTTCCTAGGCATATATCCACTTGTGGTCGGGTTGAAAAATAAACTCAACATTCATTCGGGTGTGAGCAAAATGGAAGTTAAGGCCGGTTTTTGAGTGAAATTTTTTTCGCGAATACAATACCTCCTTTTTTGCAAAAGGAAGTAATATAACGACCAGCATCAGTCCCTGGGCCCAGTTAGGCTGGTCGTAGTCAGTTTATCAGTCCCAAATGACGATCAATGGCTGTTTTAAAGCTGCCCACCCTCTTAAATATATGCTTTTAAATTTGAAATTCGTAGGTCAGAACAGATCTAAAATTTAAATGCATTTAAGCTTTATCCAGATGACATAAACACGGAAAAGGGAAGAACAAATGTTTTATTTCTTTGCAAATCTTGTGCATTTCTTACTGCATGGAATAACTCAGAGCCAGACTGATATAAGTCAAAAAATTGCGATCTCCCGTTTATTAGTGCACTAGTAATACCCGCACGGCTTTGCCCGTAATAGAAAAAATTAAAAGGGGTTTTGGTTCGCCTGTATATTTACAAATAATGTGTCGTTAATTTTCTCGCCAATTGACTTGTACCCATGTTACGGTTCCACGTTATGATAATGTCATAATTCACTCGTCCATCTTATGATGTTTTTGTTCTCAAAATTGGTATAGAAAAAGAACCACATCGAATTTTCGAAAAATCGCTTCGAGGTGCACACCCCCATGTCGCAAACTAACTTTGTGCCAAATTTCATGAAAAATCGGCCGAACGGTCTAGGCGCTATGCGTGTCACAGAGATCCAGATATCCTACGGACAGAGAGACTTTTAGCTTTATTATTAGTAAGTAATAATAAAGAAGATTGTGCGTAGAAGCCTATTCCGCATCGAGCCATGTGAACGTAACTCGTAAAAAAAAAAATCCTTTCCAATTTTTTACCAGGGTTGAAAGAGCGCCCGTCGCATCCTTTGCATGCACTAGAAAAACGTCTTTCCTCTCTCCTGCAACATTATCACAATGTGACTTACGGCCTTCTGGCTCTGAGGTACAGAATTTATCTATTTATTATTGATTCAGTTATCGAGCATAACTTATAAAGCGATTCAGGGGTGTTTCTTGTATGATTTTCAGTACGATTGAAAATTCTTAATAGATAGACTGAAATGAAAGGAAAGTTTTACTTTTAGAAGCATAACACACACACACACAGTGTTATCGCTTGTTTACAATCCTCCAGTGCAAAAACTTTAATTTGTAAGAAACTAATTCAAGATAATTTTTTGAGCAATCACATTGTTTATTGCTCTCACTTGACTGTTTTTGGCGTTCCTATGATTTTATTTTTCTCCCGCCTCCCTCTCAACATCACCGTAGACAGGCCCGTCCCGATGCTGCTCCTCTAGCGAAACCCGTCTCCAGGTTGCGTCCATATCCTACACACACACGCATACATAACCACCTACACACACACATATACCAACACACTCATGCCTGCACACAGACACTAACACACACGCCTACACACATATAAGTACACACACGTCTACACACATACACTCACACGCCTACACACATACATACACACGCGCTTGCACACACATTCATACACACGCGCTTGCACACACATACATACACACATACAAACACACGCCTACACACATACATACACACACCTACACACCCATACCTACACACATATGCGCGCACAAATACCCCTACAAACGCACATATACATACACATGTACACACACATACAAACACACGCCTACACACATACATACGCACACCTACACAAACACACCTACACACATATATGCGCATGCGCACACACATACCCCTACAAACACACATACATACACACACGCCTACACACACATATGCTCGCATACATACCCACACGCCTACACACACATATGCTCGCATACATACCCACACAAACAAACACACACACACACACACACATATGCATGCATACATACCCACACATACAAACACACACACACACACATACCAACACACTTATTCCTGCACACAGACACAAACACACACACACCTACACACACATACTACATACACACGCGCCTACACACACATACTTACACACACGCCTACTCACATATATGCACACGCTCACACATACACTCGTGATTGCGAAAAACATAATTCGAATTCAAGATGTCAAAATTCAAGTTATTAGTTTTTTTTTTCACTTGCAGCCACCACTGTCTGGATTTCTTAAATGTCATTTACACTTTTGTTCTTTCTTCCAATTCAATCGAAAGAAAAGAACGAACCACGAAATACAATCCCGATAAAGGGTTAGAGCATTTTGGCGGAAATTTCCGTTATGGCACCGACTGGCAATGCAGTCAATACTTAGGGAATTTCCGGTGGGAAATTGGAAAGCTTCAAATAAAACTCGATATGGTAATTTTAAATGAAGCAGAGATGTTTTGTAATTCAGTAAATGGATCGGTTTTTGTTTGAGTGTTATTACAGAAACAAGTTGCTAGTTTCTTTTTTCTCATGTTCTGTATGCGTGCTTGCTGAATTGCTGACGAAATTTTAAAAAATGTGACATTTTTTGGATCAAACTGGGGGATAAAACAACTCAACCAATAAGCCTGAATTCACGTTTCATTTGCAGTTGCTCAGGGCAACTTTGAGAAATGTGGGTTAACTTTTGTACAATTTCAAATTTTTTAGTATGTTGATTTCAAACTGCAGAAAACCCAATGTTTCACTATACAGGCAAGGTTATCCAGGGGTGCCCATCTTAGGTGTTGCCATCAGGGGTGCCCGGTGGCAACATGGCGCAGACTGCGCGATTGAAATTTTTAGGGGGGAGTTTCCCGAGGTATGTTTTGGGGGGGGAGGGGATTCCCGATTTGGGGTGGATCTTTCTGGTATTTAGGGGATGCGCCCTTGCTCTTAGGGGGGGGGTACCCTCGGTTTATCATTCTGTTTTCTGCTTTTCAGTTTACAAAATAAGTTGGTAACGTTTCCACACATGTATCATTCAATCATTCCGAAGGGACTGTACGGAAGCTACAATATGGTTATTTCCTTCAGTCAAAAGTAGTACTTTTATTCACTGAAATTGATAGAATAAGCAAAAAAAAAAAAATAAAATAACATGGACCCCGAAAATTCTTTCATTTTTTCAACAGTTATTTTTTAATTAATATTTTAAACTGTCCGATTTTTCAAACAAGGCGTGGTCTTGATGACGTCACAAATGACGCTGTTTGGCGCATCTTTGTACCGCGATTTCACATTATGATAATCAAGAAGCGAATTAAAATTGCGCTCTATGCTTGCTATCAACCATATCGTTGCCAATACACGTGAGTAAAGATGCGAATTTAATATTTTGGACCGAAAAAATGGCAACACTGAATCGCATTTCATCATTTGTGATGTCATCGGCAGAAGCGTTAAACGATGAAAGAGCACCGATTTAAGTATTTTTTTAAAAATATTAAACTTAAACAAATTATTTTAAAAATAGTTAGATCCTATGTTTTTAAGCATGTTCTTTCAGAAAAAAACACTTTTAAAATTTTGGAAACGACCCCATTGAGTAGTTGCCTTACTTATTTAATTTGATCACGTATTGTGGGAGTTATGGTGTTATCAGAAAAAACACCTTGGAGAAATAACATATTATGCTCAATATAGAAATCTTATGATGCTGTGAAATAACATTTAGAAGTTTCATTATTCTTGATTAAAGCTGCACTAATCCTCATATACCATAATTTAGGGTTGATCCACTGGAGTTAGGGTTACAATTTCAATCATCAAACAGGCAATGGCTTCGTTCAAATGTAGAAGCAATTTTAACTCATCAAACCTTGACGGGCGATTTTCTAGTTTTGTTGAAATAATTCGTTTTTCATTCCATCTCTCACATTGTTCAAAGTTTTCTAAGCGGCAGGATGACTTTGAACCAGGTTAATAATTCTAAATGGATTTTATGCTTGTGTTCTCCAAATTCATATTGAGTAGATTATTTCAAATAGGGCTTAGGAAAGTGTTGGTGAAATTGCAAGTCTTAAGCTCTTACAACAGTTATTCAATATTAGTCTTAGTAAATGAATTTAAAATGAAAACAGTACAATAGAGAACGAATCCAAAACACATGAAGACTAAAACAGAACCAAATACTACATAGATTTTCTGACGCATCTGAAATTTATGCATTATTTAATGACTAAGTTCTCTTTTTTGGAGGGCGGGGGATTTTTATTTTAATTTAATGCAACTACTTCTCTTCTTTAATTGATTTTCTCATTTAAAAACTGGAAATTAAATTTTAAATTTCCACAATATTGAATTTGGCAACGTTTGACGATAAAATAAGCGATGTGTTGTTTTTACCAGTTTGATGAAATTTTTTGAAAATATATACCTGTAAAGTAACCCCTTATCACCATTACCTGATTATTTTGTTAGTTTTTGTGGTTTATACAAAAGTGCAAATTTGCTGAAAATTTTCTTTTCACTTAATGCAATCAAATTTGCGAAATCAAAACTTCGAAAAGATTTATCTCTCACGATATATTGAGAATTTTGGTTTAAATTTTTCTTTATAAACTATTTTTTAATTTTTGATAGCCATGCCATTTTTTAGGCGTTATTTTTCCTTTTTACGTAAATAAACACAAAAACCCTACTATAGCAGAAGTGTAGCAGCAAAAAATTGAGAATTTGTGGATCCATGTTAACCTAAAGGACTGTACGATACTTATATTGTACAGTACTAATATTGTCTGTTGGGAAATGTTGCTACACCTTGCATTCGATAATTGCATTACTGATTTGAACGTATCACAATCCTGAGAGTATCATAATTCTGCTGCCATGACGTTTAATGACCATTTTGGCGCGCATTAGAGTCATAGCTTTCGTGTAATTAACATCGATACGCACATTGAATGGATCTGCATATTGCCCCTTAAGATAATCGTTAAGATTGAATGGAAATCAGGCACAGCGTTGCAAGATTTACATTAAAAGTACACTATGTACTCTGGCAGTAATACTCACTGCCGGAAATTCGAGGTGTAGATAATGTGGCGATTTGTTTTCCTCAAAATAAGATCTTTAACAGTTTTAGGCAACTGCATATGTATTGAAAAAATGCCGCATTAGAATAATGCAGTGAATTTAGGTTACATATACTCGAAAATTTGGATCACTATGTTTTCTCCCAACATTATTTTCTTTATTTCTACTTTCGAGTTTGTTTGATGTAGATGACTAGGAATTAATAGTGCGGAGCATGCTTCTATTTTATTATTAATATTTTTTTTTTAACAATCTTTTTCCAATATATAGTGAAAAGCAGTTTATTCTTGAAAATGTTTGAATTTCGACGGATTAAGGTCCATTGAATCCGTTTTGAATATTTTTCGAAAATGTCTGTCTGATTGTCCATGTGTGCGTGTGTGTGTGTGTGTTGCGGCACCTCTAGCTCAAAAACTATTGAATGAAATCGAGCGAAGTTTGGTACATATGCGAACGCTCGCAAAAATTGGCACTGATTAGTTCTTCGGGGTAAATCTTCCAAGGAGAGGTAAATCCTCGAAACGATAGCATAATTTATTCCTTAAGTTTGTGGTTATCACCGGAATAAACACACATGAACTCTCAGAAAAGAATTTCGACGGATTAAGGTCCATGTAATCCGTTTTAAGTATTTTATTATTATGTTTTTCAATGCAAACATTTGTTTATTTGTTGCTGATTTAAAAAAAAAAATAATAAAATTCTTAGCAGGATTTCACAATTTATTTTTGTAATCAGCATTGCTTTAAGAACTGTAATATGCGCTCTGTGCTTTTTCGCAGGTCCACAAATCTTTCATAATCAAAAGTACTCCTTCTACCGGTGCATTAGCAGTGAACGGACGTAAAATATATTCAATAATTATGCGAAAGTTTGCATAATTCAAAGTATTGGTATGAAACCTCTTAAACACTTCCCAGGGCCGGACTAATACTCCGTCAGTCCGTGCCCCGGCACGGAGTAAAAATTTTTGAGGGGCGCAAAATCGCCAAATCAAAATGAGAAAAATATTTGCAATGAGCGACTGAAAAAAAAAAAACCCCTAAGTTCTCTGGAAAAAATACTGGCACTATCTACAAATGAAGAGGGCGCATCGCGATATCCCTTTATCTATTCTATAATCGTAGTCTGCATAAGGGTGAAGTAAAAGGTGTTAGTTCTTTTACTTAGTAAAGATACTTTAAAATCATTTTAAATGAAGGAGAATAATCTGTAGGATCAACACCAGCCGGGACGCGTCCCGAACTGAAATTTTTGGGAGGAGAGAAATTCTCTGCCGAATGGCACTCTAAACTTTACAGAATGATAAATTATAGATATGCACACATGTACTTACATCTCTAGTAAATAGTTACATTTAGGCATTTAAATCTTTCGATTATGTCTCCAAATTTGCAGAATCGTCAGGCAAAATTTGCCGAATTATGAAATTTTTGGAAGATCACAGTGACTTCCCATCGGAGTGCCCATACTCTCTTGGAGGGGGAAGGGGAGCGATGTAAACATCCCAGTTTTTTTAGAAAACGAGCAGCCAATTTGATTTTACTTATGTAACGAAAGGAAATCCTTCGTGGCGTTAAAGATTTAAAATAAAAAAATAACGAAAATGACAATTTTTTCTGTAAAATTTGAGAACAAAATGCAAATTAAAAAATATATATATATATCTTTAGTAATATATCAGAGAACATCTGTACTAATAAGAAAAACAAAGAGCCGCTGAGATGAACGTTTCAAACATCTTTAAACAGGAAAAAAAAAGCTACTGTAATAGGACTAACTTTCGCGAGCCGTAATTTTCACGAAAAGGAAGATAACGGTGATTTCGCGAGCTGAAAATTTCGCGATTTTTTTGTAAACAGAAGCGAAAGTTGAAAAATCCGACATAAAAAGAATTTTTGCGAGGTTTAAAATTTTCGATTATGACAGGGTTGCGAAAATTAAAACCTCTCGAAAAAAGGGCTTTTATAGTATTCAGTGCAATTTGGAAACTCATGGCAAGCTTTAGACTAAAAAATGTATAAATTTATAAAATAACAAGATAGCGTCTGGGGAGCTAATGTTTTTCTGTTTCTGTTTTTCTTACTTTCATTTTTTTTCTTACCATGAAAATCTCACAGCCAAATGCTGAAAAATGTATGTGCCGCTGAAATATGGTTCAAACAGATAAAAAATCAAAGTAGAGAGAAATGGAGAGAAGTGAGATTTAAACGATTGTTATGAAAAGACGCACCAGAAGTTGTTAAATGGTTGAAGGGAAAAAACGAAGGTTAGATCAAGAATTCTACAGGAGATTAATGAGGCACGATATTTAAAATGAAACATAGTAGAAAATATGACCATAGTTATCACTCAAAAGTAAAAAATAAAATAATAAAAAATAAAAACACCTCCGTCCAAAACTGTGAAATATTCTACTGGGGATGTAAGCGTTTGAATTTAAACATATTAAAATGTAAGGTAAGGGTGAAAATTGAAAATTTTAATGTTTGCATTTTCAGGACTGTAATTTCGAAAGAGTTCCAAGGGTTAGGGGAAATCCTAGAACCTGGTCCCTATAACATCATCAAAGATTGTCTACAGTTGTTCTCGAAACTTTATTTTTGAAAAATTTCCGAGGAAGTCTCCTCGAATCTTACCCCTTCCCCTAACGTCATCAAAGATTGCTTACAACTTGCGTAGTTATAATTTCAATTTTGAAACGTTTTCGCGGAAGTTTTTTCGAACCTTCCCTTTCCACCATTAAAGATCAACTTTTGTTTAAACGATTTAAATTCTGAAAAATTCCGAGGGGCGAGGCACTTAATCCTCTTCATCCTGACATCCCGAAGATCGTCTAAAACTAAGATTTTCGAAATTAAAACTTCTGACAATTTACTGTGAAGAATTCGTCAATCCCAGACCCCATCCCGTTCCTCTACTTCAACAAGTGTTGCCTGCCGGCTGAGTGGTGTAATGGTTAGGAGTTGGCATCTTACGCCTGAAAACACAGGTTCAAACCTGGCTCCAATCGCTGGATTTTCAAGATGCATAAAATAGACAGTGCTCGGATTGTATGATTTTTCGGCATGTGAAATATCCTTCGATTATTCATTTGGCTTGAAGTACTCTCGGAAAAATTAAATTCACAGCTCAGTTTCGCATTGTAAGAACTCAGGTACCTCCATCTGATACGGAAACTGGGCGTCGATATTATCGTGGCACGGTGCCACATAAAAGAATAGATGCTACATCGGGAGATCGCACTAGGTCTACAAAAGTCGATACCTCTAACACAACCTCATTATAAATAAATAAAAAAAGACAAAAACTGCTAACAACTGCATTTTTGTTTTGAAAATTTTCCTCTCTAGACGTTTCGACAACCCTTTCTTCCCCTCCTTTTTTCAAATTTTGTTTACAGAAAAATTTCGAATGGTTTAAAATTTTGTTTTGAGCCTTCTAGTTCGAAAAATTCCAAAGTAAGGTCCCCTTAACATTTCTTCTCTTCCTAATATCATCAAAGATTGTCTAAAATAACGTTTTCAGAGCTACAATTCAGAAATTTTTTTAAGGTGTAACCCCTAGACCCCTTAATTATGCGAAAAGTTTACCCATGACGAAATGTTCACATTGCTCTTTTTTTTTTTTTTTTGAGCAATCATGAATTGTTTATTGTTTTCACTTGACTTTTTTTTCGCGAAAAAAGTATCCAGCACATAGCATTCAGCACATAATTTGTCTTGAGTTCCAATTTTCGTTACGATAAGAGTCATTAGTAGAACCCAACGAGTAGGGTCCTTTCGCAATTCGTAATTGCAAAAAACATAATCTGATTTTAAAATCTCAAAATTGAAACTATTTTATTTATTTATTTGCACATAGAAAAAGGATTAGTAATATGCATGCAACACATAAGCATAATTCTACTAATTCCAGATTCCACATATAGATAACACAAGTCCCTTTATTTATATGCTCATATTCTAGTAAGGACTCCCACTTAAACCAGACGTTAGACAGCTCTCTTTGAGACCGCTGTCATATGAATGGAGAATTGGAAATCATCAGAATCAAATCTGTCAACCGATTTGAAAATTATTATTAATATTTACAATTTACATTAAATGCCAAGTTACTTTGACACATTTTATGCGTTTGCGAAAAAATTTAAAAAAGAGCATATGTTTTTTATTTGTAGGGGGGGGGGAGGGGGGCTCTTTATACATGCAGTTCAAAAGGGGCGCAAATTTTCCTTTTGCACGGAGTGGTTAAAAAGCTAAATCCGGCCCTGCACTTCCATCCCACAACTTTCGGTTGAAACGTTCTCAATGGGCCATTCTACCCCTTCAGAGGACAGGACATTTCTGCCCTCTTGCGTATGGGGACCAGGGCACCCTGATGAAAGTTCACGGAAGGTCACAGTGATTTATGAAAAATTGTCCTAATTCGGAAATTTTGTTTGACGATTCTGCAAACTTGGGGGATATAATAGTAATATTGAACAATTTTTAAATACCCACATGTCCCTTCTCATTAGACGAACTTATGTGTGCTTACACACATTTTATCATACGGTAAAATTTGGTGATCCATTCGACAAATTGAGAATTCCTGTCCTCATAAAAATTATAGTTTTGGGCGTCTGTGATGGGGAGAAAGAGACAGATTGCCTGCAAACGGGGACTGTCCCATCCCAACAGACGTATATTTAAGTTGAGGACAAACTCAGAAATGCATGTTTAAGTCTTTTGAATATTTTGTCATTTTGACCATGTTGCATAGTGAAAAATGCTTCTAGTAAGATAATCGTAAAGTGACGAAACAATCATTAAAAGTTGTATTTTTTTATAATAAGTGATGTGCGATGAGTGTTAAAGAGATGAATAATGACAAATTTGCATATGAATTTTATAAGTAATTATTTATGATGTAAAATAAAAATCGATATATCAGACGCAAAGTCATCTGACAAAGCAACAGGACCGCATTTGTCGAAAGACTTAACATGCAACAAATGAGGTGTGGTCTCTTAGCATCCCACAGATGTCGTGTGGTTTCTTAGCATCCAACAAATGTGGTGTGGTCTCTTAGCATCCGATAAATGTGGTTTGGTTTCTTAGTATCCGACAAATGTGGTGTGGTTGGTCTCTTACTATCCGAGAAATGTGGTGTGGTCTCTTACTATCCGAGAAATGTGGTGTGGTCTCTTACTATCCGATAAATGTGGTGCATCCAACCGTCGATCCGACAAATGGTAGAAAGCTCACAATTTTCTGCATTGAAAAGGGCGGTTCCTTGAAATAACAAATCACAAGGCTGCAATTTGTTGCAAAATCTGTGCACTTCTAGCATTGTATCTCTTGCTCTTAATTTAACTTATTGTTCACTTTTCCTGCGCAGGAGTATTTTTACCTCCCAACACGAGATTGTTTATTTACCAGAAACTTTTCTGTTTGTATTCTTCTTTTGAAAATGTGTGCAATTTTTATGATCAACTAAACACACACACAGACGGACAGATAGATAAGGTATGCACCTTGTAAAAGCCAGCAATTTCGTCGTTTGACTGCCTTTCCGGGAATCTTAGCTCAAAATCCCCGTCCCACCCCTGAGACATATCCTTCGTCTCTCTCGTAAAGTGCACGGCGTTGCCGATTTTAGTGCCCAAAATGAAGCGAGTGCTCGGTTGCCGCTCTCGTGATGCCAAGTCGTAAAAATTTTCCTTCCTGTGTCGAAATTTTTTGTTTCTCTCAATATTATTTTCTTTCTTTCTACTTTCGAGTTTGGTTGATGTGGATGACTAGGAGTTAATAGTGCGGAGCATGCTTTTATTTTATTTATTAACTAGTGGTACCCGCACCGCTTTGCCCGTAATAGAAAAATTAAAAGGTCTTTTGGTTCGCCTGTATATTTACAAATATTGTATGGTGAATTTTCTGGCCAATTAGCTTGTACCCATGTTACGGTTCCGCGTTATGATAATTTCGTATCTCGCCAATTGGCTTGTGCCCATGTTACGGTTCCACGTTATGATAATTTCGTAATTTACTCTTCCATCTTATGATAGTTCTGTTCTTAAAATTAGAATAGGAAAAGAACCACATCGAATTTTCGAAAAATCGCTTCGAGGTGCACACCCCCATGCTACGAGCTAACTTTGTGCCCAATGTCATGAAAATCGGCTGAACGGTCTAGACGTTATGCGCGTCAGAGAGATCCAGACGTCCAGACATCCTCCGGACATCCAGACAGAGAGACTCAGCTTTATTATTAGTAAAGATAAAATAGTTTTTTCCCCTCGTGCATGAATATCCTTGATTAAAAAGGTTTCAATATCTTTTTTGGGAAGAAAAGGAAGGAAAAAACAAACAAAAGAAGCTTCAAGTTATGTTCTAAAACTAACAGAAGTCATTCACATTCCATTTAAAAGCGATAGAAAGAACTAGATAACACATTGTAACATTTTCAACTTTTCGTTTTGTTGAGGTATAGTTGTTTGTGGGCAAAAGGTCCTGTGCAATTTTTCTGCGTTTTTCTCTCATGCATAAATATCTTTGTCAAAAACGTATTTTCAAGCTATACAAGAAATACACCGCCAGCTGAGTCATTCCAGCCGAGGACTGCAGTTTTGTGCTTATTAGCACTCATCAGCCCTTATTAGGAAGTGACTGAGCGGAAGGTGGAAAACCTCTTAAGGAAGCCAAGAGTGCCAAACAAACTGGTAGCTATAGCTTTTCCACGAAAAGAAGGCGGATGGCCTTGAAGCAAAAACATCATTTATATCATTTGTAATAGGTTTTTTGTTATTATTTTGGAATAGATAGGATTAGCGAGACCATGCCTCTTACTATTCGTTGATTTCTGGCAGATTCTACCTATCACAAATGATACAAACGATGTTTCGCTTCAAGGTCATCCGCCTTCTTTTCGTGGTCAAGCTTTAATATAGCATTAGCACTGACCAGACGAGTGATCGAAGCAATGGTTCTGTTCAACTCGAAGATTGAAGGAAAAAGCGGTAACTTACTGAAAATACTTTACCTTGCCTTCAATATTCCAGTTGAACCGAACCACTGCTTCGGTCACTCGTCTGGTCAGTGCTAACGCATATATTAGCTACCAGTTTGTTTGGCACTCTTGACTTCCTTAAGAGATTTTCCACCTTCAGCTCAGTCGGCTGGAATGACTGAGCTGGCGGTGTATTTCTTGTATTTCTGCCTTAACCCTGGCTTTAGGGCGGTAACTTACTGAAAATTTTCAAACTATGTTTCAAAACTAACAATTCGGTCAATCCCTATCCACATAAGGGTCATTTTCCCTAAACAGCGCAATTTGGACAGGGCAAGGAATGGCATTCACTGTGCCAGGGGAATGACACTTAGAGGAAATAATGCAATTTACTGACGATATTATAATTTATGTGGGAAAAGGAAACACTACTTTTATGAAATTGAAAAAGATCCAATGTCGTGGTGTTCAAAAAGTAGTTATTGTGGTTATTTGTTTCCTTTACATTTTACAGGGGACGGACGACAGGGGAATGACAAAAATTAAAGTTAACTTATATATTGTCATAACTGCAAACAACAAATATCAATGTCACTTAAAGTAAGGGGGGGAAACTCTATACAAAAAAGAGTCAATCATTCATTGAGCTATTATTACAAAATTAAATGAATTATCAAAGACAGGGTAATGACAGTCATTAAAAATACTTATCAAGATTTAACTTGATATCACCCGAATAATACTCGACACCGTAAATTTATTCAAAAAGAACTAATTAAGATTATTTCTATGATGAGACCAGAATTCAAAGATTAAATTATGAGTTAATACAACTATTACCAGGTGTGAGAAACATTCATTCCATTCCTCGACAGGGGAATGACAAAAAATCAAAGGACATTTTTTGCTATTTTTTTTTAAATAATGCAAACCTTGAAGTTTTTTTTTTCTATTTTACAACATTGCATAACACTTCTTAAGAGGTTAAACAACATTTTCTGTACAAATATGCATGGCTTCCTGAATCTTCAGAGCTGATTTTGCTTTATGGTGGAGGTAGGGACACACAGGAGAATGACATTTATCATGTCAAAAAATTATTTAAATGTATAATAATAATAGAGTGATTGTTTTAACTTATTTTACAAACATAAAAACTATTGTTAAAGCATTCTAGCATCAGTTTTATTTCTATACTAGTTAGTTTGTTATTTTTGGAGCAAGGACAAGAATTTAGCAGTTTAGAGAAAATGACCCATAAATGTCATAGAAAGAACTAGATAACACATTGTAACATTTTCAATATATAGTCTTGTTCAGTTAACTTGCTTGTGAGGAAAACTTGCTTGTGAGGAAAACTTCGTATGTACTATTCCGCGATTTTCCCTCTTGCATAAATCCGTACCCAAGAACCAGAGGAACGTAAGTCACATTATGATAATTTTACAGTAGAGAGGTAAAATCTTTTTTCTGGCGCACATGCAAAGGAAAAGACGTACGCTCTTTTAACCCTGGTAAAAAATTGAAAAGGATTTCTTTTAAAGAGTTACGCCCACATGGCTCAATGCGGGATAGGCTTCTACGTACACTGCACTAATAAACAGAGGTACAGCCAGAGGTATTTCTGGCTCTGAGGTACAGAAATATCCTTGGTTAAAAAAAGTTTCGATATCTTCCGTATGCAAAAAAGAAAAAAAACTTTCAAGCTATATTTTAAACTAGTGGTAACCTGCACGGCTTTGCTCGTAATAGAAAAATTAAAAGGTCTTTTGGTTCGCCTGTATATTTACAAATAATGTATGGTGAATTTTCTCGCCAATTGGCTTGTGCCCATGCTACGGCTCCACGTTATGATAATTTTGTAATTTACTCGTCCATCTTATGATAATTTTGTTCTTGAAATTGGAATAGAAAAAGAACCACATCGAATTTTCGAAAAACCGCTTCGAGGCGCACACTTCCATGCTACAAATTAACTTTGTGCCAAATTTCATGAAAATCGGCCGAACGGTCTAGACGCTCTGCACGTCACAGAGATCCAGACATCCAAAAATCCTCCGGACAGAGAGACTTTCAGCTTTATTATTAGTAAAGATAAAGAAGTAACAATTGTATGATCCACAATTCACACAAATCTTAGAAAGAACTAGCTAACACATGGTAACATTTTCAATTTATAGCTTTTTTTAGTTATAGATTGTAGAGAAAACTTCCTATGTAATTTTCGCAATTTTCTCTCATGCATAAATACATTTTTTAAAAAAGGTTTCGATCCCGTTTTTATGTTTAGTAAAATTATTTAAAAATCACGTTACAAAAACAACAGTGTGCCAACCACTTTCTAGATAATAAGTCATAGAAATGAGCAGGTAACATATTGCAAAATATGAATTTATATATTTTGTTTATAATAATATTTTTGAGAAGAAAACTTCCTGTATTTTTTTGCAGTTTATAACTTTCTTCAAAACTGTAGCAGCCTGACGAATAATGTCTTCGTTCAGTTTTAGTTTTTTTGCAGAGAAAACGCTTTGCAGTTTTTACATTTAACACTGTTTCAAACTTGCAGTAGTCGTGTATATTTATGCGAAATAAATAAAAAAAAATTCTAACATACCTTGAAAACTCGAAATTATTTTTGAAATGAACTATTTTTCTTGATTTCTTTTCTGATGAAATATTTATATGTCAATTTTGTGATGTGTTTTGTTCACGCACTAGTACGGAATCAAATAGGTGCTAATAGATTAAGGAAAAGCAGAAAAAAATGTGTGTTCTTTAATTTTTTTTAATTATGTTTTGCGCGTGCGCTTGCATCTTTTCTTTACTAATAATAAAGCTGAAACTCTCTCTGTCTCGATGTCCGGAGGATGTCTGGATGTCTGTAGGATGTCTAGATCTCTGTGACGCTCATAGCGCCTAGATCGTTTGGCTTATTTTCATGAAATTTGGCACCAACTTAGTTTGTAGCATAGGGATGTGCACCTCGAAGCGATTTTTCGAAAATCCGGTGTGATTCTTTCTCTGTTCCAATTTTAAGAACAAAATTATCATAAGATGAACGAGCAAATTACGAAATTATCATAACGTTGAACCGTAACATGGGTACAAGTCAATTGGCGAGAAAACTCACCACACATTACTTGTAAATATACAGGCGAACCAAAAGACCTTTTAAGTTTTCTATTAAGGGCAAAGCCGTGCGGGTACCACAAGTTTAAAATAAAATGCATTGATATAGGAAAGTAACTGGAACAATTCACAAACCTTTCGCAATAAAAAAAGCGCCCTTAAAATTGACATGTTTTCGACAGGAAACTGAAAATGTACACATTTTTACTTGCTAAATAGCATACGGTAACCCATAAGAGTTTGAGTTGGTTACTTTCATATGTTGTGTTAAAATATAGAAATATTATTCATCATTATTTGCAGTCAACAAATTAGCACCACCCTTCGGTAAAACATACCGCAAGATTGTTTACTCTGTGCATGATACGGAACATCATATAAAGGACCAACTAAGATTAATGTACCAGTGTCATTCCACGAAAAAGCAGACATTTTGTTCACACGTGACATCTATATTTCCAATTCGTTTCAAAACGGTGTAATATGCCAATTTTTTTTACCAAGAAATGACACATGTATGGTGGTTTCTTAAGTAAAAAATCTTTTTTTGTTACATTTTAAGAATACTATTACTTTTGGCATAAAATATGATGCTGTCACGTTTCGGACAAAATGTGCGATTTCCTGTATAATGGGCACATTATTTGGTTCGGTTTCAAGCTACGTATCACAGAAAGTAATTAGTAGGAAAGCAAAGTAGGTATGTAATAGATTTTCGACAACAGAACCGAAAGCTGTATTGGTAGAATCAAGAACTTTGGAGATGGAGTCCAAAACTGTGTCCCACACGTGACAGGTAAACTTCATTAAAAATGTAGCAATTAAAAAACAAATTTGGAAAAAAAAATTGCGTATCAAGTCACACGGGTCACGTACTGGGTAATCAAATTTCTGTCAGACGTTATTAATTAGTGTATATATGAAATTTTAAGCGACATTTTGTCCAAATTCTCCCACAAGTGACCGTGGAATCGCCCACCAGAGCACATAATAAAGCTTTCAGGGGCGGTGGTCGCGCTGTGAAACCACCAATTTGTAAATTTTTTTCTCTTTTTTTTTCCGAATGTTTTGAATCAAGATCGCTTGAGTCCTCTTCTTTTGAATTCAATGAACAAAATAAGATGGCAGAATAACAAAAAAATATTCTTTTCGTAGGCTCAATTTCTTGTCCAAATCATCAAATTTTCAATTTTTCGTTTACCACAAAATTGGAATTTTGTTTCAGATTTTAAAATTTTTAATTAGCGCTGAAAGGGTGAATCATTTTTCTTGATTTTACCTGAGGTACTCAATCATATTGTTCTAAATGATTCAAATTGATTTTTGTATGTGTAAATATGTTTTTGTCCTTCTCCAGAGGTGGGGGGTGTGAACAAATGGGGACACCACCCCCGGCGAAAAAAGTTACCGAAAAAATTTTTTTAACTGAAAAATCTATGTCTAGATGATCAAATAAACCTACTTGTGGTGTTTTTTCTTCATATTTCTCAAAAATTAATGATGCGCCCCTGAAAGGGATAAGGGGCCAACTGGCCATAGAAGACTGCCTAGTGCGTTATAAAATTTTCATTTCCTCTTGCGGTTGTTTATTCATTCTTTTCACCTCAAATTTTAAAACTTCAGTTTGAATCACATAACGTGAGTACAATCTTCTTATGCGTAATGCCACGGAAATATAAGTTCGTTGCTTGAGGCACCTGGGGCCCTGCCCCTTATCCTCTGGTGTGGTATGTTGATAGTTCCCCGGTTGGGGCCATGGCTTTATTTTGGCGCAGAAGATGGTTGCGTGGATGTACGAGAGATGTGGCTTCCTCTAACGGGAGTACCATAATGGTTAGCCGAAGGCTCTTCAAAGTAAATTTCAACTAAAGTTCTTCTTTATTTAAATAAGTTTAAGTATTATTTTTTTTTCGCTTCCTACATATTTTTTTAAAGTTTTATACTTTTTTTTCCCCGTGGGGGATTTCTAGGCTATTTGAATGAATAAAAATAAAATAAAATTAAGACAATGATAAAATGTTGATAAGAAATTTAAAAAGAAAATAGTGAAATGAAAATAGATAGGAGCATGCTCCCAGCCAGAGTGTAGCACAATAACTAGAGTCGAAACGAGGTATGAACCCGATAAGGGATTCACTCACCCCGTTTCGAAATTGAAACTAAGCTAGCAGAGCGCGAGGCCTGCGAGAATTTGCCGGATCCAATGGATCGTAATTTGGAAGGTTGTTAAGTAGTGGATTGCCAATACGGGGGATGTTGTAGTGAAATCTCTTGGCGAGTTTTTTGCAAAAGTTGTGGAGTGTCGGGATGCCAACCTCTTCCACCAGCTTGTCCGTACGGACGTACCAGGGAGGGTCGCACGCCGCCCGAACCATCACTCTCTGCAAGTTCTCAACTCTGTTATGCGTAATGAGTCATGGCGTGACAGGCATCCATCTCCTCGCTCAAAATACATAGTCCACTTCATGCTTGCTCTCGATATTGCTTCCCTTTTTCTTGACCTTGATTGCGTTTCCATGGCCAACTGCAGGAAGTTTGCGGAAATCACTTCAAAGCGGAAGCAGCCGACGATTCTGAGCCTTGTCAGCTGTCATTCTTCTGAGAGCAATATGTGGGACAGCGGGCAGAATAATAAGTGGATGAGCACTTTCGTTTTGTTAACTTTTATTGAACGTGCTCTTTCTTTGGTGAAACGAGATTTTTTTTTCAATACCAAAAACAAAATAAGTAATACAGTCCAACCTGGCTTATAACAAGTGCGCGAAGGGACCGCGAAATTTGCTCATTATAACCGAGAGCTCGCAAAAAACGGGTTCGTTAAAATACAATTATTTAAAAAAAAATTAAAAATTAATTTAATTTTGACATCTGGAATTTTTTGCAATCACGAGTGTGTGTGTGTATGTGTGAGTAGGTGTGTGTGTGGGTAGGTGTGTATGTATGTTTGTGTGTAGGTGTGTATATGTGGTGTGTGTGTGTGTGTAGGTGTGTATATATGTGTGTGTGTGTAGATGTGTGTATGTGTTGGTGTGTGTGTGTATGTGTTTGTGTGTAGGTATGTATATATGTGTGTGTGTAGGTGTGTATATGTGGTGTGTGTGTAGGTGTGGATATATATATGTGTGTGTGTAGATGTGTGTGTAGGTGTGTATGTGTGTAGTTGTGTATGTATGCGCGTGTGTGTAGGATATGGATGCAACCTGGAGACGGTTTTCGCTATAGGAGCAGCATCGTGAGGCCGGTCGACGGTAGTGCTGCAGAGAGAGGCGGGGGGGGGGAAATAAAATCATAGGAACATCAAGACAGTCAAATGAAAACAGTAAGCAATGTGATTGCTCAAAAAATTACTTAAAAGGTTTGTTTTCTTTCAGAATAACCTTTCAAATAATCTCTAGTACGTTTTCTCAAACGTTTACTGTCACTCTTCTATTCATAGAAAGCAGCCAATAGTTTTTTTTTTAAATATTGAAACAGTAGAAAGAAGATAAATCATGCTTTTTGCAGACTTCAAATGTTTTTGCGCCATCCTCTAACTCACGTGAAATCTTTACTTTTTCTTCAACGGATAAATTTTACGTTTAAACATCGCAGAATAAGATTTGATGAATGTAACTCAAATAATGAGCTTGACACAAGTGCTCCCCTGTATCTTATTTGTCTAAAGTGAGGTGCTTACAAGTGTGCATTCCGCAAAACTAAAAATAAAGGTTGTCATCACTTTTTTACAGAATACAGTAAAACCTGTCTACAACTATACTGTTGGGACCTAAAAAAAATATCGTAATAGATAGGTTATCGTTATAGACAGTTTGACTATTCATGCTGATATTTTGCTGTGCCAAAAAAATATTGTTATAGACAGGTTATCGTTATAGACAGTATCGTTATACACAGGTTTCACTGTATATGATATTTTATTGACTTTCGGTTGACTTCGGAATGTTGCAAAAAAAATTTCAAGTAAGGACTAGCTGAGCTTGAGGAATGGAAGTCGAAAGAAATTTTAAGAATTAAATAAATATTGATCGCTATAACCGAAGTTTGCTCTTCAAAAGCGAGTTATTCTCCCATAGACTTATTATTGTACCAACCAAGCATTTCAGATTTCTTCGCTAAACCCGAGTTCTCGTTAAACCAGTGCTTGTTATAACCCGAGTTCGGCTGTACAGGGCAAAAGTCTTTGACATTTTTAAAATCCATAGAAAAGCAAAATATTGTCGTACGAATTTGTAGTTTGCACTATAATATTCACTAGTTCAAGAATTTTATGTGACATCGTAAAAATAGGAAAAAAAAGTGCAATTATAAGTAATCGCTGTATCGTCACAGTACGAAAATAAACGTCATGTGAGATGTTTTGTCATTTTATTAAATAGAGCTAAACGGTACTCAAGTTCATCCCATGTCCCCAAACGGTACGACGAAAAAACTCTAGTAATGAAAGGCAATGCTTTCTGTTTGATAAAATGATTAAACACCTCACAATAAGTTTATTTTTCTTACTGTGACGATACAGCGATTACTTATAACTATACACTTCTTTCTCTCCCCCCCCCTTTTTTTTTACATTGTCGTAAAATATTCCTGAACCTAACTATTATTATGCAAATCGCAGATTCCAGTTCGTGTTTTACTTCCTTTTACAAAAAAGGAAGTATTGTATTCGCGAAAAAAAATTTCACCCGAAAATCGCCCTTAATTTCCATTTTGCTCACCCCGAAATGAATGTTGAGTTTTTTTTTTCAACCCGACTACACGTGGATATGTTCCTAGGAACGTACAGACAACCGAAATATCCATTTTGACTATCCCCGAGTTAATTACGACGAATTTTGTCGTGACGTCTGTACGTACGTATGTATGTACGTGCGGATGTATGTTGCATAACTCAAGGATGGAATGTCTTAGAAAGTTGGAATCCCAACAAAACATAAATGTGAAATTGAAGCCAAGTTCGGTTGAAATGAGGTGCGGGAAAGACGGTGTCACCGACAAAAAAGGTTCAGATCTAAACAGTTACCAAGCTCCGTAGCAGTTCCTCATAGAAGTTGGATTTTCCCATGTTCTTCAATTTATTTAGAAAACAATTTTTTACTTTCTTTGATGATGGATTTTAAACTTGCGGCAAGTTTTAGTCATCACTATTTTTTTTCCTAACTTGCCAAGTTTTAAATCCAATATCAAACAAAGTAAAAAATTGTTTTCTAAATAAATTGAAGAACATGGGAAAATCCAACTTCTATGAGGAACTGCTATGGAACTTGGTAACTGTTTAGATCTGAACCTTTTTTGTCGGTGACACCGTCTTTCCCGCACCTCAATTCAACCCGCACCTCATTTCAACCGAACTTGGCTTCAATTTCACATTTATGTTTTGTTCGGATATCATTACTTTTTGAAAAGTTAAATCAAAGGTTATGTTCTAATTTAGACAGTTATAAATGCAAAAGCGTAATTACAAGTACATGATTTCCTTTTTTATCCCAGCTGTTACGGTGCACTGGTTTGCGGTTTCTTTTCATTAGAAGTTATGAAGATATTTTGATAACTGGAGATTTGGCGCGATCGCCAATTTTGTTCAATAATCAACTGTTTTCCCATTTATCAGCAAGGCCAATGTACATTAGCTCCTGGTCTTTGGCTTCCTCAAATTTATCGACAATTAGGAAAATTGCTAAGACTCATCTCAAAATCTGTCTGGAGTTTCTTTATTGTTCGGGGGGATTATCATAACGTAGAGGTAAAATATGCAGAATTTGCGAAAATATTTCTCAACTAGCAAAAATACCCGGCGTTGCCTGGGTCAGTAATAATTATGAGAAAAAATCGTTACTTGCTTTTGTTTTCTGTTTTAAGTGAAATAATTTAAAACATATCTTTTTGACGTGATTAAGAATCGAGTTTCTTCCTTACCCATAAAAGTAAAATAGCAATAAGTATAAAGAACAAAATAGTATTGATTTAGAAACGAAAGCACTATATTTAAGCATATACAAATTTCCAAAACATGAAATTAATCTTCTCATGTCTAAAAAGATTAATCTGTTGATATTTTTTTTAACATGGAGTTTAAAACCTTCTCTGTATGGCTAGTGAAGTACGAAGTGATTAAAAAAAAGTAGCTGCGCTCGTAATCCCCTTATACTTGCTTTAGTTATTTTGGGAAATTTCAATCATTGTGGACTCTTGGTGCGATTTTACCGAATTTGCGAAAGTCGTTTTGGGGTACCTTCGATGATGCTTCCCCATTCTTTCCTTACTTTGTAAAACGATATGATATTAATTTTCGTTACAGAGATATCTTCGCCAGATGCTGAGATACTTTTGGTCACCATAAAATGGCGCTAAACAGTTTCATCCGAAATGTTTCCAAAATAAGCAGTAAAATTTGGTGATTGTTTGAAATTGTGCAAAAAGGAAAATTAATGGAAATTTTTGTGCTGTTTATGGATTTGCCTAATTTAGTTGCTGGATTATTTAACACAGTAAAAAAAGTCTTTTGAAAATTCTTTGATTGGCGATATTTTGTTCACATGGTGAAAGCTGAGAAACATTATGACGTAGTCTTCGGCTTCAAAAACAGCGACGTTGGAAAAACTGCCAAATGCATCAGCTACGAAAATCTTTCTGCAAAAATTTTGGCGATCTGCTGGTTGATTGGATAATGAGTAAGTGTTCAATCAGCATAAATAATAATAAAAACCATTAATTACATTAAAGTTCCGTTTAAGTGGAAAATGATCTGCCAAATCATGTATTATTTGCCAATCGTGCAAAAATCTTACTTCAAGATTTGACTTGAGAAAAGCCTTGAACAGTCACGACAAGCAAAGATAGTCAACCATACAACAATTGTCGCTATCGACAGAGAGTTGAGATGATACACTAAATACTGTATTGAGTTGAGGAAAGCCTTCGAACATGGAACTAAAAAGCTCATAATTCGTTTTTTATTCTACTTAGAAATTTCGAACAGGTGCCATCTTCAGCAGAAAAATCAGAGCTTTCGATGGACATATAATGTAAATATGTGCAAGTATTTTTTCATCCCAATATTAGAGAATTTATACAAAAATTGTGTTTTATTGCCCCCCCTAAGGGGGTTTTGCCCCCCATAACGGGACAAAAACTACCCTATGTGTTATTCTGATGCATAAGCTATATTATTGTAAAGTTTCATCAAAATCCGTTCGGTAGTTTTTGCGTGAAAGAGTAACAAACATCCATACATCCATACATCCATACAGACAAACTTTCGCATATATAATAGTAGTAAGATTGTTGATATTATAGCTGTCATTTTTGCTCTTCCTGTAAAAGTTTGCATTTAATTGAGATCTAAACTTTTTATAAAATTTTAAAGCCGGTTATTTTTGATTTTAAAGGCTTAGCTCTAGATTTGCAATTTTAATTATTTGATGGTTCATTTTTCATTTTAGCGGAACTTAAACTATTGTTTCAAGCCCCATTTTGGTTAGAAATTTAATTGTTAATTTAAAAGTTCAACAACCTTGTTTTCGCAACGTTTGACGAACCCATTTGTTTTGATTTATTTGGCGAAATATTTTGCAATCGCGCGGTGAAGTGATTACGCCGTGATGCTCATAAAAAATAGCGTAGGTTTTTGCTATTTTAATGCAGTTTTTTGACTTTTTAGATTTTTCCCTTTACATATGCATGAATATCTATCTTTATGCCAAATTTCAAGTATGTGAGACAGTTGGAAGTTCGCAAACATTTTGATGAGTGAGTGAGTGAGTCAGTGTAAAAAATGACTCTTTTAGGATAGTAATAATTCCATAACTATAAGAGATACATTCATGAAATTTAGGATTATAGGTCTGCTAGGCAGCTCTATTAGACATACAAAATTTCAAGCACGTAGATTCAATAGTTTTTGAGAAATGAGGGAGTCAAAAGTAGCTTGAAATGGTTCGTGTAAGATACACACTGGCAGATGTGTCGCCTGTTTCCGAACTTGGCTGACATACTGCCGTGTGTCTAAATTTGGTACGTAGTCTCCTAGTGGGGTCTAGTTTTGCACCTTTTTTGGTTGCATTCGGATGCTCCAAAGGGGGTTTTTGCCCCTTTTTGGGGGTAAATCATTGTTAATTTCGATGTAAACTCAAGTGGTGTTATAATTTGGCGGACAGTTGGCGATATATCGCCAGTCTTTTGGTCGCCAAGTTTTGTCGCCAACTTGGCGACAAATTTGGCGATTTTTTTTTTTTAATCTGTTTCAATTTGGCCATTGTTTGTGATATTTAGAGAGTAAACTATTGAATCTCATTAAAATTGCCAATGATGGGAAAATGACATTAAATTAGAGTAAAAGGAAGTCATGTGTCAGCTCGTTTTCTTTACATCTTTAAAATGTGTCATGGAATTTTCGAACATTTGATTGGAAATAAAGTTAACAAATTTTATTTCAAGACTGAATTTTGGCAAAAGGTATAGATTTGTTCATGTTTCTTCCAAGAACTTGTGCAGAACTTAAAAAATAATAGTATAAATACATTTTCATTACTTATATAAAGCAACGAAATTTAGAGAGGTCAAAAAAATATCATTGTTAATCCTCCCAAAGAAACGCTGGAGACATAGATCCAATAAATTTATTTCTTAACTCACATGGCCAAATGAAACGTGAAAACTGATTAAATGAACTCGACAAACAAAAAGCACACAGATAAGACAAAAAGAAAAAAATAAACGAACTTCCAACCAAAAAAAAAAAAAAAATGCTTTTTAT